>NC_142933.1:79468637-79611137 GCF_046866305.1 Octopus bimaculoides
TATGTGATAAACAAACATATAACTGTACAAGAAGATATATTTACCCTGTGTGTGTGTGTGTGTGTGTGTGTGGTGTGTGTGTGTGAGAGAGAGAGAGAGAGAGAGAGAGAGAGAGAGAGACGAGAGAGAGAGAGAGAGAGAGAGAGAGAGAGAGAGAGAGAGAGAGAGAGAGAGAGGAGAGAGAGAGAGAGAGAGAGAGAGAGAGAGAGAGAGAGAGAGAGAGAGAGAGTCAGTGTGAGGGCTTATATATATATATATATATATATATATATATAATAGTAAAGCATAATAACTAGTGAGTCAGCTAAGCAAACCTATACTATAATTTCTTCATTGGATATGATTCCTTTAGCTGCTTTTACAAATTCCCATTCTAAATCTTTCTGGTTCAGTTCTGCTTCTATTAAAGTATATCTTTAATAAACCATATACTACAAATTACCAAATTCTACACAGAATCTTTCGTTTGCAATTCATTACTTATTTTTATCCCTATAGACCTCTTAAAAAAAAGCTCTTGACAACTCATTTTAGAAACTGAAAACTATTTAAATTATCACCATATTAGTACCATATTCTTTACTTTCTATGTGTAGAGAGCAAACCATATTGCTCTTGACAATGAAGAACATGTAAGAAATTCCAAGAGCTAAGTCATATTTATTTCCTATAACCATTTTCATTCTATTAACAGTCCTGTTGCTTCCATAGCATCCACTTTGCTTCATCATGGTACCAATATTTTATTTTTAACAGTCTGTTGCATCTACAGCTTCTCTTTCATATCAATTTTCTTCAACTTCTTTAACCACAATATACTTCTATAGAAAGGATTTCTTTTGGATTCCAATTGTAATAGCAAGTATCATCTTAAAAGACATGAATAGCCGGCATAATATTACAATCAAATCAGTGAAGTTACTAAACAGTACCATACCATGAGATATCAAGACTACTTATATTTTAAACTTTTTATCAGTTTCTCTCCTTTGTGCTGTGCATCACCAAACCCTTTTGTTACCATATTTTCAACAAAAGTTCATGGCTTGCATATTTCAGTTAATTTTGAAAACACTCAAGATTTTGGAGGAACTGAATAGAACAACTAAATGTTTCCTTTATCTGTACATTAAGCTAGTGTTTGGAACTTCTTGTGTAGAATTATGATGGATGGACTTGATTTTAAATACTCAGCACTTTAGCTCTTTAACATTTAAATCAGTCCTGGCCCAGATCCAGCTTATCATACCTACCCTATAATATCAAATATCATTCTAAATATAAACTAGTAGTTCTCAAACAGGGTCCGTATAAGATTTTGTTTAAAAAATTTATCTGCAATAAATTGCTTATACTTCTACAATACACAACATATTTTGCTTTTTATACAATTCCTAACAATATCTAATTATAAAAATACAGTAGGAATTTTTTAAATTTACATTGAATGCCTATGGATGTTCAGTAGAGTAAAATAGGATTAAAGGAGTCCATAGGCAAAAAATGGTTGAGAACCACTGATGTAAACAATCAAATCATATCAAATCACAGAGCTATGAAATGATGGATGATTAATTCAAAACAATGTGATAAATTAGCATTACATTTGACAGAGTAATCTGAATGCTAAAAGGTTAAAACAGCTATGTATGAAAGAACCAGAGGCAGTCTGAAGTAGATTAACACCAAATGCTGATTAGCATCAGACTGAAAAAGCAGCACACTTTGTGGTTGATATAGTAATAAAGACTTGAACATGTCGCAGGAGTGGCTGTGTGGTAAGTAGCTTGCTTACCAACCACATGGTTCCGGGTTTATTCCTACTGCGTGGCACCTTGGGCAAGTGTCTTCTACTATAGCCTCGGGCTGACCAAAGCCTTGTGAGTGGATTTGGTAGACGGAAACTGAAAGAAGCCTGTCGTATGTATGTATATATATGTGTGTGTGTGTGTGTGTGTGTGTGTGTGTGTGTCTGTGTTTGTGTCTGTGTTTGTCCCCCCAACATCGCTTGACAACCGCTGCTGGTGTGTTTACGTCCCCGTAACTTAGCGGTTTGGCAAAAGAGACCGATAGAATAAGTCCTGGGGTCGATTTGATTCGACTAAAGGCGGTGCTCCAGCATGGCCACAGTCAAATGACTGAAACAAGTAAAAGAGTAAAAGAGTATGTATTACATATCATCAGTATTGAACATCTTATTGTATCTAAAGTCAACTTATCTAAAATCTCAGCAACTATAATTTGTTTAGTGTCTAGAATTAAATTTTCCAGTAATATATATTCTTTAAAAACTCCTTTTAAAATGGTAGGAAGTAGTCAAAAAGAGAACAGAAAATACTGGTTGGTAAATTATTTCACAGGTCATCTGCTCAAGGACGTACACCACATAAAGGGTAGATCCAGATCAACAGTAATTGTTGTACACCAACTGAAGTTGACTAGTCTGCCTTTGCTATGCTTACAACCAAAATTTATAAGACTATGGGAATAAACTGAACAGCTTTAGAAACACAACAAATCAATACTGCCCACCTGCAACAAACCCCTGCATGTCTGAGAATGGTTTTCAGCCAGGTAAAAGTATGGCCATTGTATCATCATCATCAACCTCATTGTTTTTCTCCTTTTTCACACCTGCATGGGTTGGACAGAGTTTATTGAGATAGATTTTCTTTGACTGGATACTCTTCCTGTCCCCTAGCCTTACCTATGTCCAAGCAAGGTAATATTTCCCCAAAGTCAGACATGTTTTTCCCAGAATATTAGAAATGAATGATCTTCATTTTCAAGGCACACAAATAGACACACATTCACATACAGAGAGACATATTTACATGCATATGTATGCACACATACACACACACACATATATCAGATATGATGGGCTTCTTCTAGTTTCCGTTTACCAAATCTACTCACAAAGGTTTGGTTGTCCCAGGGCTATTATAGGAGACACTTCCCCAAGTTGTCATGCAGTGAGATTGAACCCCAAACCATGTGAGTGGCAAGTAAACACAGTAACACCTGCACCTATTTTGTGAGTGTGCATGTGTCCATGTGTGCAAATTCAACTCAATATATCACAGGCGTAGGAGTGGCTGTGTGGTAAGTAGCTTGCTTACCAATCACATGGTTCCGGGTTCATTCCCACTGCATGGCACCTTGGGCAAGTGTCTTCTACTATAGCCTCGGGCTGACCAAAGCCTTGTGAGTGGATTTGGTAGACGGAAACTGAAAGAAGCCCGTCGTATATATGTATATATATATATATATATATATATATATATATATATATATATATATATATATATACACACGTATGTGTGTTTGTGTGTCTGTGTTTGTCCCTCCACCATTGCTTGACAACCGATGCTGGTGTGTTTACGTCCCCGTAACTTAGCGGTTCGGCAAAAAGAGACTGATAGAATAAGTACTAGGCTTACAAAGAATAAGTCCCCGGGTCGATTTGCTCGACTAAAAGGCGGTGCCCCAGCAGGCCACAGTCAAATGACTGAAACAAGTAAAAGAGTAAAGGAACAAAAATTTAAAGTCAAGGTTGACTGAGGTGAGATTTGAACTCAGAACCTGAGAATGGGAGGCTAAAAGTATAAACAACACAACACATGTTATTTTTCTACCATCCTGCCAACCTAACAACATGTGTTACAAATTTAAAACTCTTGGAATGTAGTACCACCTATGGAACAAACCATTAGATTGCATTTTCTTTGGTGGGTTTCTTTTTTGCTTGTTTGTTTTGCTTTCTTTTGTTATTTTTCTTCTTTTAATGCATTAGAATGTGTGAAAGAGCAAACAAGCATAATAAAAGTGGCACAGGCATCAGTTTAGGTTTTGGTAGGGAGCAAATTAATGATTAATTCAATACCCATAAAAACTAAACCATAATAATAATAATAATAACAATAATAATTTTGTGGAAACATATTGACAATGAAGTAGCGGAGGGTAGGTGGCGTGGTGGTAAAGGAGGTTGGGAGGCATGGTGGTTGGAGGTGGAGGAGAACAGGGTGATGGTAGAAGTCAGTAGAATTTGTGAAAACTGAAAAATTGCTCTACAGGAGAACGACCCCTGGTGAGTCAAAAAAAAAAAAAAAAAATCTGACATTAGGGCTTCTACCCAGAAAACTAGCAATGACTGTGGTGCTATTAAGAGGTTCATCCTGTTGCTTAAGTGAAAATTCACTAAAACGAAATAAAAATTTTTTAAATCATAAATTGATAAATATATAAAAATAGCAAAAAAGAATTTTAAATGTATAAATAGAAATATCAAAAAAAATAATAATAAAAGAATAAAAATGAAGAGACAGGTGTGAAGATTTTATGGAACAGCAAGAAGGGTTAAGGTTAAATAAATAAGAAATAAATTATAAAAAATATGAATTGTCGTTTACAAAATTTAAATATTGTAAAAGAATAGGAAGGAGGAGTGAATGTAAATGCCACAAGTGCCAAAATAGCAACCGATAAAAAGATGAGATGGAGGTGGTGGTAGTGATAGTAGTGGTGGTGGCAGTGATGATGGTGGTGGTGACAATGGTGAAGGTGGTGAAGGTGGTGGTGATGAATGCTAGATAATATCTAATAACATATTTGAAGGTGGGTGGTCTAGGAGGATGAAAGTAATCATTTAGAAGGCAATCATTTGTGAAATAAGATTCTCCGATTAAGACTTTTACGATACACTTAACCTTCAGCATTGAATAGAAGTGGATAAAATAGCTAAGTTAGTTAGTCGAAAGAGTAAAGAAGAAGGAAAACGGCAAAAAAAAAAAAAGAGAAAAAGATAGCAGAAAATAACAAAAATAAAATCTCTTTAACCCTTTTGTGACCCTATTTCTAACAAGAATATACAACCTTAATGTTTTAATTTTCTAAATAATTAAAACTTCTAACTTCCAACTTAATAAAAACCAAATGTTTATTTGGTGAAGTCAAATATTATCTTACATGTAATAATGAGATTTCAGACCAAGATCTGAATTTAAAATGTAAAGGCTTTTAATAAACAGTTTTAGCATGGGTTGGTGTACTGGAAGGTGTAATCTTCACTTTTCAATCTTGGATCTTAATAACAAGCTTTGTGTGTGCATGCGTGTGAGTGCATGCATGCAGGTATGTTGTGTGAATGCATACGAATACATGTGTAATGCAGATGTGAAACAGCCCACATTAGGAAGGAACTTCAAGCTGTTGGATCAATAAAATTAATAATTAAAAATATCTTTTCATCAAAGATGAAAATCATGGAAAGAAGAGATTGGAGTGTTTGTAGTTACCTTAGATAAGCAATATATAAATAAAATGTGTAATTGGAGAGGGGGGTAGAGAGTGAAGGGGGTGGGTGACATACAAATGAAATGAGCAATCAAATTTAACAGATTTTCTCATAGACAAATTGAAGATTTAGATGAAGATAAATACTAGAAATAATACTAATGGGTGCTGTTGTTGTTGTTGTTTAGCCACAGATCAGGCTTGATCATGCAGGCCTATGAACTGGTGTTTTTAACCATGATCATCATATTCACTTCTTTCTAATTTCCAGATACAATGTAGGTGCAAGTGTGACTGTTTGGTGAGAAGTTTGTTACCTAGCCAAATGGTTTTGGGTTCAGTGCCACTGTATGGCAACTTAGGCAGACAATTTGGTGCATGGAAACTGAAAGAAGCCTATCATATGTGTGTATTACTGTCATTTTGCTCTGATATCATGTAATAACTGTAAGCAAGTGCCACTGTCATGCAAGCGATGTACCTCATTTCCAATGTTTGGGGAAAACATGTCTAGTCATGAGGAAATATTACATTACTTGGAAAGAAGGGCATTCAGCTCTAGAAAATTCACTTCATGGAATTCCATTCAACTGATGTGGAGGTTCATGGCTTAGTGGTTAGGATTTGGACTCATGATTGTAAGATTGTGGTTTCGATCCCTGGACTGGGCAATGTGTTGTGTTCTTTAGCAAAACACTTCATTTCACATTGCTCCAGTCCACTCAGATGACAAAAATGAATAATCCTGCAACAGGCTGGCATCCCATCCAGGTGAGGAATTTATACGCCATGAAACTGGCAAACTGGCCCTTATGAATCAATATGACTCAAGAAGGTAACTTCGCCTTTACTTTACTATCCTAATAATGAAAGTATGGAAAAGTGGATGTGATGATGATGATGGCATGAAATTTAGCTACTATTTGTTGCAAATCTAATGGTTACTCAGAGGTTCTCTCAGTACTTTGAATTAGTTGAGTGTAAAAATATGTTGAGGCTGTAGATATGAAAACAAGAGAAAAAATTCCTCTTGAAAATAATTGCATTTTCTTTTCTAGGAAAAAAATAAACAGATTTTAAATAAATTCTTCCACATCTGAGGAATTATGAAAATTAACCAAATTTTTCAGTAAAACATTATTTCACAGAATGCTTGTCAAATTCAGATTAGAAAGTAAATCAAAAGAGGATTTCAACGTCACTTTAAAGTTAAATAGTGAATTGTAACTCTAATCATAAAGAAGGATTAACTAGAGGGTTTAATTTCTTTTAGAGGGTTTAATTTCTTTTAACTTAAAAAAGAAAAATAAATAATGAGCTTATTGTATATATTGTATACAGTACTCAGGTGCACTACAACTGATCAGAAAGGGATAAAAGAAGGCACAGGAAGCAGCAATAAAGTCAAACAAAGACAGTAATGCTAACCAAAAGTACATGCACACTCTGTCAGTTACAATGACGAGGGTTTCAGTTGATCCAATCAACAGAACAACTTGCTCATGAATTTATTGTGCAAGTGGCTGAGCACTCCACAGACACAGAATGGTCCTTTGAAATACAAGTACTACTCACTTTTGCCAGCTGAGTGGACTGGAGCAACGTGAAATAAAGCGTCTTGCTTAAGGATACTATGTGCTGCTGATCTACACTAAGCTACGTGCCGTCACACATGCACAGTACACAGGATAAGACAGAAAAATAAATAGTAAAAGAGGAAAGGGTGAATAGGCACATCAAGGGAAGCATGGAATTTTTGAAGGATGCAGGATCCTGATAGCAAATAAATGACATTGTTAGTTTATTCCATGAAGAAGAAGCCTATCTCTGTGATGTAGTCTGTTGCTATTTTCAGGCTGTGCATTTGCTGGCAGGTGGGGTGGGGGTGGCAGATAACTTCTGTGATAATGAGCCCTAACGTTTGTACAGATGTTCAGGGTTTGAGGTGCAAGCTGTTTATGTTTAGGGAGAGTGAATTTCAATAATATTCTGTTGATAAATTTAGCTATATATGTAATGGTCCCTGTTCATGGGTTTAATACAGGTTGGGCATGAGATGTTTAAGTCACAAGTGGGTGACATTTAGATGATGAACTTTAACCCTTTAGCATTCACATTATTCAGTCAAATGTACTGTTATTTATTCACGTTGTTTTGAATTAATTACACATTATTTTGTAGCTTCAAGGTTTCAATGGTAGGTTCCTATATTTTAAGAAAGACATTGTAGGGTAGGTGTGAGAGATTGGATCTGGTCAGTTTTAACATAAAAGAGCTAGCATATTTAGGCCAGATTAAATGCTAAAGGGTTAAGGAAGATTGTAGGCTGGTGGCATCTGTGTAAGAGGGGGGCCACTGTTGGGGTGAAGAAGTGAAGAGCAAGGGACAAATCTGAACCTTAGTGACGGAATATGACTTCTTGAGTCTTCAGCTGAATGACATGACAACTCATCTATTTAATCATTGCTATTTCTTTTAACTCTAGCTTCACTCCATACCTGCGTTTATGCGTTGGTACAGCATGTTTACAAAAATTAATATCTTATTTAAGCACAGAGGAGAGAACAATGATGTGCTTTGGAGCTACTGGTGAGCCAATTCCACTTCACTTATAACCATTGTCAGCAAATTTAATAAAGAAACCATTTTCATTATTAGAGCAATGTTGAATCACAGAAGAATGAGCTTTTGTATTTGCTTGGACCACATTCTTGATATTGGCATAAGGCCTCCAGATAAAAATCAAAGTATTTTTTTTTAGTTTAGTTTTTAATAGAATATTAAGAACACATTGCAAATAAGAGTTGTCATCTGTTTTAATAAATTGATGTGAAACATTCAGGCAACTAACATGTAGGAATTAGAATCAAAATTTTTTTCTGGTAAAGAATTCAAAAACTTCAAGGCACAGATGCAACTGTGTGTGGCAAGAAGTTTGTTTCTTAACCACATGGTCTTGGGTTCAGTCCTGCTGCATGGCATCTTGGGTAAACACCTTCTACTAAAGACTTGGGCCAACCAAAGAATTGTGAGCACATTTGGAAGATGGAAACTGAAAGAAGCCTGTCGTGTGTGTGTCTGTGTGGTCGAGACTTTGTTTGTCCTCCACCACCACTTGACAACTGCTGTTGGTGTGTTTATGTCCCCGTAACTTAGCAGTTTGGCAAAATAGATCAGTAGAATAAATAACAGTCTTTAAAAAAAAACAAGTACTGGAGCTTATTCATCTGACTAAAAATTCTTCAAGGGAATTCTCCAGCATGGTCACAGTTTAATGACTAAAACAACTAGAATATAAAAGATAGTGGAGGCGCAATGGCCCAGTGGTTAGGGCAGCGGACTCGTGGTCATAGGATCGCGGTTTCGATTCCCACAACGGGCGTTGTGAGTGTTTATTGAGTGAAAACACCTAAAGCTCCAC
This sequence comes from Octopus bimaculoides, assembly GCF_046866305.1. Taxonomy (NCBI): domain Eukaryota; kingdom Metazoa; phylum Mollusca; class Cephalopoda; order Octopoda; family Octopodidae; genus Octopus; species Octopus bimaculoides. The sequence continues at coordinate 79,477,357 of NC_142933.1, forward strand.
GAGGCTCCGGTAGGGGATGGTGGCGAACCCTGCTGTACTCTTTCACCACAACTTTCTCTCACTCTTACTTCCTGTTTCTGTTGTGCCTGTAATTCAAAGGGTCAGCCTTGTCACACTGTGTCACACTGAATATCCCTGAGAACTACGTTAAGGGTACACGCGTCTGTGGAGTGCTCAGTCACTTGCACATTAATTTCACAAGCAGGCTGTTCCATTGATCAGATCAATTGGAACCCTCGACGTCGTAAGCGACGGAGTGCCAACACATAAAAGATAAACTTAATATCAAAGAAATGCTGCTTACCTTTACAAAGACTCATGTTGGAAAGATCTTTTTTCAAGCTACAGGTAGTAGCAGTTCTCAATAAGACTGTTAGTAGACAGATAATTTTCAACTAGTGATAACCACAACTTCAATAAAGCTAACTGGTTATGAGTAATACCTATACATAGAGTTGTTAGATATAACACTTGGTTTATTAGTAAACTGTGTTCTCAATGGTTTATCCCTTCAGCAGTTAAACTGGCTATATCAGGCCTAAACATTCTACCTGTTTTATGTTTTAAACTGGCCAGATCTGGCCTTTGACACCCACTCTACAATGTCATTCCAAAAATAAATAATTACATCATCAAAATCTCAAGACCCTGAGATAAAGCAGGTGAATAAATGAGTATTACATTTGATAGAATAATCTGAATACTAAAGGGTTAAGGTGAAAAAGGAAAATAGTAAAGGACAACTGTAATTCCCTAAGGAAACAGCTAGAACTAGTGTGAGTTAAAAATCAGGGTATTAAGGGCTGCTCTGAAAATAAATTATAGAATTGAAAAAGAAGGAGGTTAACAAAAATGCAGCTTTAATTAGAAGAAAATAACAAAAAAAGACTGGTGAAATGTGGTTATTTAACAACACACACACACTCACACATCAATATAAAAGGTAAAAATAGGACCAACAAATTGTTTAGAGATAATATGACACCCTAACATCACAAACACATTATTACTAATATTTCTACTACCCTTAAACACACAAATTCTTTTTTTTTACCAGCCAACAGAACAAACTAATAGAATAAATTTCCATTTGCCAACAATATATAAAAAACTGATGACCAGGTTAGAAACCCATACCTTTATATAAGTTAACAATTGGAGGTCAGAACAACTGGTAAAGAAGTTATGTTTTCCTAACTTGATGAAAATGAATTTTGGGCCCCATCATGTCCAAATCCTAGACACAGGGGTGTCTTCATTTCTTACACTGCACCCATTAACCGGTCATTACACTTTTAATTTATATATCAAATTCTATCAGCTTTGCTGAAACCATGGAGATCACATTACACCAAAAGCTACTGCTGTGCCCTACCTAACACACTGGAAAACAAAGCGGCCATTGTCTGCCACATCAAATAATATAGGAAGGCATTGTAATAAATTACACTTACATCTTCATCCTAGCAAAACAGGTTCCAAGAGAAATACACCATTTATTATTACTTTGAGCATACATGTGCGTGTGCACGCGTGTGTGTGTGTGTGTGTGTGTGTGTGTATGTTCATACATACATACATTCATATTTCTGTATGTATGTATAATCATTTGTTTTTCATTTCATTTCAAAGAATTTAACAGTATAATAACTGTATTGCTATTAAACTCATTAGTCAACAGTTGTCGAGCCCATCAATCTTCACTGTTTTGAAGTTTAAAGTGCCATGAAATCCGACCTTATCTAATAAAACAATTGAATAAAAGCATCAAGCATTTTTTTTTTTTTTTTTTTTTTTTTTCTAAATCTCTGATTATAAACTGAAACTTAATAGCCTTTCTAGTTTACTTCAAACCAACATAATCTTCCTTTGAAGTAAGGAATTCAGATTTAGAGGTCATTTAAAATTTCCAAAACTATATATTCATGAAAAATGGAAAATATATAAAATAAGATAAAATAGCATGAATGAAAATAAATAGAAAGGGGAAAAAAAACAGACAAAAAATTTAACCATTCCATCAATAATATCAAAGACTAACTTTCTGTTGATAACATTCACGTTATTACTACTGTTGTTGTCTCCTTCCTTTTATACATTTGAAGGCATTGCCAAACGAGTGAACTTCTGGTGATCTTACTGGGTTTTTTTTAGATTCTCTAAGGGAGAACACACCTCTTCCTCCACCTCCACCAAACTGCTTCTTTCTTTGTGACCTACTATTGGAACATCGGCAGACTTTTAACTTGGGTGTGCACGGTAACAAAGAACATTAACTGGTAATACAGTGTGACACTAATGAGCTCTACCAACTCGTACCTATTTACAATAAGATGCAGTTTATGTCTTGGCCATAGGATACAGCATGATGTTGCTAGCAGTTTATGAACAGGGAAACATTTGGGAACTGTTTGAAAACATCATTTTCTTAATCAATGGCAACTATCAATAACTTTAACCATTTAGCATTTAAACAAGCCGTGTTTAACCCAAATATTCTACCTGGTTTATGTTCAAACTGGTTGGATACAACCTCTTACACCTATCATACAATGCCATTCTAAAAACAGTTACATCATCAAATCATTGAAATCTTGAAGCTATGAGATAATGCATGATTAATTCAAAATAATGTGAATAAATAAGCATTACACTTGACAGAGTAATCTGAATGCTAAAGGGTAAACACTACTTTTACAGACACATGACTATGAAGGTGCATGGCTCAGTGGTTAGTGTTGGGCTCACAATCATGAGGTAGTGGGTTCGTTTCCTGGACCAGGCAGTGTTTTGTGTTCTTGAGCAAGACACTTTATTTCAAATTGCTCCAGTTCACTCAGCTGTAGGAATGAATTGCAACATCATTGGTGCCAAGCCATATCAGCCATTGCCTTTCCCCTGGATAACATCAACGGCATGGAGAGGGGAGGCTAGTGTGCGTGAGTGACTGCTGGTCTTCCATAACAACCTCAGCCGGACTTGTGCCTTGGAGGGGAACTTTCTAGGTGCAATCCATGGCCATTCATGACCAAAGGGGTTATTTACCTTATTTATTTACTATGGGCAAGCTAGGGTATCCCTGTAAGTATTTAAGTCAATTACATTGACTTCCCACTACTTATCTTAGTCAGCTACTTAATTTGATTGGTCTGTATTCATTGAATGGTTACATTATCTTTTTGAAATATAAGGGGGGACACTATTAGCAGTACACACATTCACAAACACAAAATGTGCACAGACAATGAATTTTTGCACAGTTTCCATCAACCAAATTTCAGTCACAAGGCATTAATTAATCCAAGGCTACAATGGAAGACACTTTGTCCAAGATGCTGCAGAATAGGGTCCAACTGAAACTGCATAGTTTCAAAGCAAATTTCTTAACACATTGAATTTCAAAACCAACATGATTTGGAAGAGGAAAGAAAACACAGAGAGGAGAACAATGGAGAAAAGTCATTGAGGACTTATTCTCCATAGGGAGCAAAGGGCTTAAGTAGGGATAAACACACACAATACAACTAAAAAAAAATCCTCTTCACCAGTACTACCAATAATCCAATTTAGCCAATATTCTGTATAGAATTACCATGGAGCAGGAGAAGTTATTGAAATACTGTTATGCAACACAAGAAAGGAAATGAGAAAGGGAAGAAGAAAAACATTTTTGATCATCCATGTTTTCATGAATGCTTCCCAAATTTAATAGTAGAGAAGCAAAGACAAAGCTTTGAACTCCATCAGAGAACTGTTAAACAAACAGTGAAGGATTACTTTGGCCTGTCTCAGCATCCATTAACCCCTTTTTCATGCTGCCTAAGACCTCCTTTAGTTCAATGAATCTAAACTTCTCATTTTCAAGGGTCCATAGTTTAAATGAAAAACCTCCCATCATAATGTTATATTGGAATTTTTAGTTATATTCCAAATACTAGTTTAACCCTTAGAGCTTCCATCAAAATCTCCTGTTAATTCATGATCTAAACAGCAACTTAATAGTGACAAAGTTATTCTACTAAAGTCTCATTATTTTCAAAATTAACTGCATTTTAACAGAAATATGGTAATGAAAGGGTTAATAATGACAAAATTAATTATTTTACTAATTTCCTCTGAATTATATATTACTAAACTCCTCCAATATTAACTATTGCACATAGGTACCATATTTCATTCAAAATATGATCAGTAAAGGATTAAATATATTAGGCTTTTTTTGTAAAAACAAAAATTCTGAAAGAAAAACTATTATTATGTCCAAGTAATTTGTTCATAGTCAATTTTTTCCCCTCCTTTATCAGTCTAGTCTGCTGCAGTTTCTGAAGATTCTCAATGTGACCGCTATATTCTTTAGCTGGCAATGCAACATTATTCCAATATAGATTCCAATGGGAATTACAAGACTAATTATTTACCAAGCATTTTGTGTGCATACATACATGCACACACACACTCACACACAGGTGTGTGTGTGCATGTGCATGTATACAATATGATAGTAGTATTTACAAGTACTAGAATGTTGGTATAATATATATATCATACAAACATTCACATATATACATACATAAATATATGTATACATGTATATACACCTGTATACCATCATCATTTAATGTCCACCTTCCATGCTGGCATGGGTTTATATACATTTATATATGTGTGTGTGTGTGTGTGTGTTTATATGTGCGTATGTACATATATATATGTATATATATATACATACATATATACATACACACACACCACATATATATATATATATATATATATATATATATATATATATATACACACACACACACACACCACACACACACATATATATATATATATATATACACACACACACACAATATATATATATATATATGCATGTATATATTGCATACATATGCATATCTGCACCTACCTATCTACCAATATATATATATTTATATATATGCATACAGATACACACACACACTGAACATACATGCATACACACACACATACATACATACACACTCACACATGCATACATCTACTTACACATCGAAACTTACATAACCATATGGTATGATAAAATAATGTTGCTATTCATTTCCAGTTCATTGTTTATTTAATGAAGAGGTAAAACTCGAAGGAATTAAGTAAAACTTCTGTTATTTTTCCTATGCAGTTGCTTAAATATGCATCTTAATTCAGTATGGCATTTTACAAGGACCACACACACACACACACACACACACACACACACACACAAACAAGCCATATTAATAAACATGCAAATGTAGTTCAGTAAATAATATGCCAATCAAACACAGAACCAAATGAAAGCAGGTTAATTATAGCTAGAAGAAGAAGATATAATTCTCCAAAATAGAAAAATTCCTAACAACTTCATTGGTTCTTCAAAGTTAATGTGAAATAATATATTATAGTGGACAACAAAGAAAATTCTGTACATACATACATACATCATTAGATGCATATATACATTAATTACATATATTTGCACGCATATTTTTACATGTTGGCATGTGTTCATTTTCATACATGATATATATATAGATGCACACACATGTATATGTATACATACATATACACACACGCAGGCCACACATGTGCACATAAATATAATTAACTCATGTATTTACAAAAGATATTTATATATTCATACACATAGGATAAATACATAAACACGCACACATCCATACACAGGTATGTATACATGCAAATAGATATATATATCTATATACTTAAATTTATTTCAAGTACTAGCTATGTATATGTGTGCATGAATGAATATGTATATGTATGCTTACATACACACCATCATCTTTATCATCATTATCATTATCAATGACAACATAGTTTTAACATCCACTTTTCCATGCTTGCATGGATCATGGATCGGATGGATTCATTGAAACAGATGGTAAATGGCTGGATACCCTCCCATTTACCAACCTTCACCTGTTTTCAAGTAAGGTAATGTTTCCCCACATTACCAAATGAACGACACTATGCATGTAACAGCGATACTCATTTAAAACTACCTCACAATGTCAAGACAAAGGTACACAAACACACACACATGACAGGCTTCTTCCAAATTCTGTCTACCAAATTCATTCTCAAGGCTTTGAGTAATCTAGAGTTACAGTAGAAGATACTTACTCAAGTTTCCATATAGTGGAACTGAACTTGAAACCCCATAGTTAAGAAGCAACTTTGTTAACTACATAGCCATTGCCTGCATCTAAGAACCATTCTCTGCCTATCTTTATTCCTTTATGTGTTCCAATGCAAAGGCTGTGGCCAAGCTGGGACACTACCATTAAAAGACATAACAATTATGAGGGAATGCTGCAAAGTACCTGGCCTTAAGGCCTGGTTAGAGGTCAAACCCTCTTAAAAAAACTGAAGGACCACTGCAATAAGTGTGTGAATCTGAGAGGGGAATATGTTGAATAAAATCATAATTAACTGATCCTCCTGTAGTTTCTTTTACCCAAAGCCAGGAACTTTTCAGCCCACTCCTCTTACATAAATATGGAGAATCTCTCTCTATCTCTCTCTCTCTCTCTCTACACACACACACGCACGAATTTATGGAAAAAAGAACACAGTATTTTCTGAAGAGCATGTAATTAAATGGTTAATAACTCTCTACTGCATTTCTTAAAGTTTCCCATACACAAAACAATATAAATTTACAATCATAATTTGTATGACAGTTAGTCATTATAAAGTACATACACACACACACACACACACACACACACATTACTAGATACTTAAACAATTCATTCATTCATGCATGAGAGAGAGAAAGAGAAAGAGTATGAGAGAGAGAGAGAGAAAGAGTATGAGAGAGAGAAGGGAGAAAAACACACACCTACACATTTATTGGGGAATTACTCTGTTTAATTTTCCAAAATCAACTGTGACTACTATGGAATGCAAATACTATTCGAATGCTATTTTGTTTCTAAAAGAGCAATATGAAACTCAATGCAACCTTTTCCTTATCATGTTTACAAAAGCATATAATTATCTGCAATACAATTACAACATTCCTCTGTCAGGTTTCAGATTGAAGGGAATTTTTGGCTGTCAAATTGAAATGTGGACCCTCACTTTAGAACCTAGAAATTTCTTTAAGAAATTTCACAAGAATGTATACCAACCAGGTGACTTCTATATGGTAGCTTAACTGATTAGAAACAGCAGCCAAGTCCTAAAGAAATCACACTATACTGTCTTAAGTAAATAAAAAATCACATTGGATGTGGTGGTAGATGGTCATGGCTGGAAGGCTTTTGTCTATGGAAGTGCAGATTCAGTTAAATAACAGAGGCAACAAAAACATATATACATAAACAATCATGAAAACAAAATAAGTTTGTGTCACATAACAAGAGATGATGCATGACATTTCATACAGGAACATTCTCCAAAGAATTCAAGATTTTTTAAATATATATATATATATATATATATATGTATGTATGTATATATTATAGGCACAGGAGTGGCTGTGAGAAGCTTGCTTCCCAACCACTTGGTTCTGGGTTCAGTCCAACTTTGTGGCACCTTGGGCAAATGTCTTCTACTATAGTCTCAGGCCGATCAAAGCCTTGTGAGTGGATTTGGTAGATGGAAACTGAATAAAGCCCATCATATATATATATATATATATATATATATATATATATATATATATGTATGTATGTATGTATGTATGTATGCATGTATGTATGTATTTGTGTCTATCTTTGCCCCCCCCCATCATCACTTGACAACCAATGTTGGTGTGTTTATGTCCCTGTAACTTAGCGGTTCAGCAAAACAACAGATAGAGTAAGTACTAGGCTTACAAAGAATGAGTCCTAGAGTCGATTTGTTCGGCTAAAGGTGGTGCAGAAAAAAGAATATATACATATATAAAATAATGAAGCCGACCAAACACAAAAGGAAAAAAAGGAAAAAATAAAAGAAAAGATAAAAAGGAAAAATTAAATTGTCACAAATTGTGACCAAGGGAGCAAGAAAGCACTTACATTGCTAGAAATAAGAATTAAAACCTCTTAGCGACAAAGAAGCGCATATCTAAGTACTGACAGAGAGAGAGAGAGAGAGAGAGAGAGAGAGAGAGAGAGAGAGAGAGAGGGAGAGAGAGAGGGAGATAGAGAGAGAGGGAGAGAGAGAGAGAGAGAGAGAGAGAGAGAGAGAGGGAGATAGGGAGAGAGAGAGAGAGAGAGAGAGAGAGAGAGAGAGAGAGAGAGAGATGTGTGTGTGTGTGTGTGTGTGTGTGTATCCTTCTTCTGATCATTTCAACATGTGGAACCCCCCACCTTTCCCTCTCATTGCTTTCTGTTAAAAGAGCATAGGCTTGAAACAGCAAAGACTTTTCCATTTTTCCCAGAATGTCAAATTAATACATCTGCTTGTTGTTTCCTCACCAGTCTCTGTCTTTTGTTTACTGTACATTTGAACCATATATATATATATATATATATATATATATATATATATATATATAGATAGATAGATAGATAGATAGAGGAAGAGATGGAGAGACAGAAGGAGTGTATGTGTGTGCATGTATTGCTGTATATTATAAGTAAATGAATGCTCTATCAATTTCATTGTTGAATATTCTAGTTGTTTAATCAAAGGAAATAGTCACTAGTTATATTAGCATGTAAATAGCTGAGCTTTCCACAGACATTACACCTTCAACCATTTAACATTCAAATTAATTACTCAAATGCAATGCTAATTTCTTCACATTGTTTAGAATTAGCCATTTATTATCTCACAGCTTCAAGATTCCAGCGAGATTGTCTATTTTCAGAATGACAATGTAGATTAACTATTAGAGGCAAGATCTGATGAGTTTGAACATAGAACAGGTAAAATATTTGAGCTAGATATGAGTGGTTAGAGTAGCTGTTAGAGGCAAGATCTGACCAGTTTGAACGTAAAACAGGTTGAATATTTTAGCCAGATATGGCTGGTTTATATATTAAAGAATTAATAAAATCCTCAGGAAGAGTCAGCATGACATGATGTGTGACAAAGCTGTCCATTTGATTAACAGAAATATTCCATCTGAAGGGTTTAATTTAATCAAGCAGACAGATGGGTGGGGATAAACATATATGAACACACACATATATACATACATACACACATGTACATGCAGGCATGACTGTATGGTTAAGAAGGTAGCTTTGTGACCATGTGGTTTCAGGTTCAGTCATACTGTGTGACACCATAAGTGTCTTTTACTTGTCTGGGACAACCAATGCCTTCTGAGTGAATTTGGTAGACAGAAACTGAAAGAAGTCTGCCATATGTATGTGTGCGTGTGTGTGTGCACGTGTATATGTGTGTGTGGGTGAGAGAGAGAGAGAGAGAGAGTGCATGTAAGTGTATGTATGCATGTATGTGTATGTGTGTATGCATGCAGGTATGATTGCATGCATGTGTGTGTGTGTGTGAGAGAGAGAGAGAGAGAGAGCATGTATGAGTGTGTATGTATGCATGTATGTGTTTATGTTTGATTGCATTCATGCAGGTATTTGTGTGTGTGTGAGAGTGCATGTATGAGTGTGTGCATATGTATAGGTGTATGTATGTATGTGTGTGTGTATACATGCATGCATGTGTGTGTATGCATGAATGCATGCATATATATGTGCATGTGTATGTGCATAACTATCACCTGACAACTGGTGTTAGTTTGTTTACATCTTTGAATCATAGCAGTCCAGCAAAAAAAGAGGGAAAAAAATACAGAATATGTACAAGACTTAGAAAAAAATGTACTGGGTTTGATTTGACTAAAAAACCCTTCAAAGTGGCACCCCAGCATGGCTACAATCCTATGATGAAAACAAGTAAAAGATAAATGGCAAAGGAAATAAATACATTTGGCATTTAAGAGGTTTGTTGCGTACTTAGATTCTGGGTTCAATTTCATTACACAATACATTAGATAAATGCTTTGTATCACAGCTTTATAAGTGGGATTTGGCATCTGAGAGAGAGAGAGAGAGAGAGAGAGAGAGAGAGAGAGAGGGGGAGAGAGAGAGAGAGAGGGAGAGAGAGAGAGAGAGAGAGAAAGAGAGAGAGAGAGAGAGAGAAAGAGAGAGAGAGAGAGATGTCATCATCATATAATGTCCATTTTCCATGCTTGCATGGGTTGACTGGTTTAACAGAGGCTGACCAGCTGAAGAGCTGCCTAGACTGTTTCTGCATGGTTTCTACAACTGGGTGCCCTTCCTAATACCAACTGCTTTTGTAAAACCTAGTAAGCCAGTGACTGTGACTGGCCAGTCAGAAACCTGCAACCAACAATGATATTCTTGACAAAATGCAATATATAATAAAATAAAATAAATACATAGAATAGTTACAGTTTAACATTTCCACCAAACACTTCCACATTTAATTGTATGTATGTCATCATCATCATCGTTTAACATCTGCTTCCCATGCTAGCATGGGCTGGATGATTTGACTGAAGACTGGCAAACCAGATGGCTGCACCAGGTTCCAATCTGATCTGGCAGAGTTTCTACAGCTGGATGCCCTTCCTTAACACCAACCACTCCAAGAGTGTAGTGGATGCTTTTACATGCCACCAGCACGAGGGCCAGCCAGGCAGCACTGGCGACAGCCATGCTCAACTGGTGTTTTTTATGTGCCACCTGCACAGGAGCCAGTCCAGCAGCACTGGCAACGACCTCGCTTGAATGTTTTATATGTATATATATATATATATATATATATATATATATATATATATACAAACATGCATACATTTCTACTTCCTCCCCTCCTTTTCCCTCTGCTACTCTTTCTCTTCACACAGCCTTGGTCACGTGTGTCCGGCTGCTATTTCTTTTCGTTCTTGGAATCACCAAGCTTGCACGTACTTCTCTACCCCTCCTGTACGTGGTGCTTCACAGCGTTCAAGACATACACACTTCACGTCTGGCTGTACAGCCTTTTTGTTTGTTTATTTCACCGTTTCGTTTTCCACGAATACAATTTAATTTGTGTTTGTGGGAAGAACCATTTTAACGATGCGTACTGCCTTAATTCTTCGAAACGCCGGAGTTTTAATGGTGGCAGCTGATGAAGGGGGTGTTTCTATGTGGCCTGCTTGTTTGTTGCACCTTGTTTACCATTTTGTCCGTGTTCTTTTGCCACGTCATGTACCCAGTTATGTATCTATATGTACATGTAGATGAACGTATATACATACATGTACATATATATGCATATACTCATATATTGTTTATATATATATATATATATACACACACACACACACAAAGATTTTCTTGTACGTTTCTTAATAATAATAATAATAGCGTTACTCCCTTAACTGATCATGTACTCTACTGCTTGAACTTCTTACAACACAGATATATATATATATATATATATATATATATATATATATATATATATATATATATACATACACACACATACAGACACAGACACACACACACAACTGCCTCTCTCCCCAGTGTGTGCGTGTGTGTATGCATGTGTGCTAGGGGATTGGCAGCAGATACTGCTTGCAGTGGTTAGTGCCTCTTTATCTTATTGACTATCTAACATCTATTTGAGAAGCCTCTGTATTCAATACTTATACTACAAGGAATTTTCCTCCTGTGTCCTAGCAACCAACCAGTAACCATGGCATACATAAATTTCCTTCCTAAGCTAGCTTTTACATTTTCATCCTACCATTTCCACATGCTTACCTTCCGCCCACCTCCACCTTGTTCCATGATTGATTGGGAGATATCTACAAAAATTACCATCCCCCCCTCCCAACACTTACCCTATGTTCACTCTGTCGCATTGGTGTCGATCATTCATTCATTCATTATGTTCACCTCAGTTGTTTAACATTAGCCTGAGGGAATGGCAAGCTTTAGGCCTTACTTGGTCAAGGTTATCATTTTTTGTTTTACATTTACTGTTACCTTTTTTTTAATCTTTTATTTTTTCCTTGTTTCACTCATTACACGGTGGCCATGCTGGAGCACCACCTTGAAGAATTTTATAGTCAAACAAATCAACCACATGACTTTTTTTTTTTTAAAGCTTGGTCACTTCTGCTGAACTACTAAGTTATGGGGATGCAAACACACCAACATCAGTTGACAAGCAGTAGTGGGGGGGGGAGACATACAACACACATACACAGCAGTCTCTGCCTACCAAATGTAGTTCCATCACCCTTAAACTAAAATTTAATTCTCTATACATCATGAGAAAATATTCAATAAATCAATAAACCATGCAATATATGCTCCCTATGGGTATGCCCTTAGAGCAAAGCTCATGAAATAGACTGTGCAACAAATTATATATATATATATATATATATATATATATATATGTTTATGGCACAAATTATATATATATATATATATATATTTATGGCACTCTGTTGGTTATGATGATGAGGGTTCCAGTTGATCAAATCAACAGAACAGCTGGATCGTGAAATTAATGTGCATGTGGCTGAGCATTCCACGGACACGTGTACACTTAAAGTAGTTCTCAGGGAGATTCAGCATGACACAGGGTGTGACAAGGCTGGCCCTTTGAGATATAGCTAGGTTCTACTCATTTTTGCCAGTTGAATGGACTGAAGCAATGTGAAATAAAGCATCTTGCTCAAGAGCAGAACACACAACCTTGCGATCATGAGCCGGATACCCTAACCACTAAGCCATGTGCCTTCACATACACACACACACACACACACACACACACACATATATATATATTATTCTTGTTCTTTTGTTTTACCTTAGAATTAAAAGATTCTCCATTTTTTTCCTGTAGCAGCACAAAAAAAGGGTTTCCTTTCATTAAAATAAAACACACCAAAACAAAATGGAGAGTATTTCTTAAATAAAAAGAATAAGAATAGAAACACTTAAAAAAAGTTGTTGTAAGGATTTTATTTCAAATCAAAAAAGCCTACATTAGAAAAAAAAAGAAGAAAAACACACACACCTTACAATCATTCTTCAGTTATTTTAATCGTTAAATCTAAACATTTTATCACTATATTTCTAACTATACATTTTGCTTTTGCGTTTTAATTTTCTAAATCATCAAGAATTAATTACGATATAGCTAATTTACTGATAGGATTAATTTTAATTTAAAAAAAGATAAATTTTCAGTCTACCAGGTAAAGAATGATATTTCAGTCCAAAATTTTAATTTAAATTTCCCATCACAGTTAACAGACTTGGTTTCAAGATAGCTGATATTAAGGAGAGCAGGGAAACGAAATGGTTTAATCATGTAACATGATATCCTACTGTTAATGAATATGGTCATGTATAAAGACAACCATCCCGCCATCTTCCAGTAAAAGAGGTATAGGAAGACCATTAAGTGGATTGTTTAGCTACATCAAGGAATGACAAAGAGAAAGATGGGAAAACTTGAGCTGGTTGAGGATCAAGAAAGATGGAAGCTGAAGATTAGATCTCTTGTTGTGAACCTAGAATGTCTCCTAAGTTATGAATTCTGACTGGTTAACTGATTAGTGTTAATCAAAGTTTAGAACGATCATATAATTACGGTTTGGTAGATCAAACAGATTTTATCTATGCAAGTATCTAGGTTCCATATCTGTGTAACAATGATTGTCATAGGATTTGATAAGAACTAAAAATGTTGAAAAATCTGGATCTAATGTCATACAACAGAAGATGGTGGAGCCTCCATAAGTAGCAGTCAAATCTCCCTTGAATCACACCCTCTATCTTAAATAAAGAATACATTAAATATTGTAACAGTCCTTGATGCTCCTAAAAAGACAGGGTGTCATGGCTGGAATACTTTAGTTGATCAGGTATGACCTGATCACACCAAATAAAACTCACACTGAATAAAAAGAGAGAAGGGAAGTGTGGTAATGAGGAAGGAAAAGACAGGAGAGCAACACTGAAAGTGAGTAATCAATGAGAATAATGGCAAATTTGAAAACAAAGAAGAGGTGGTGGGGGTGAGAAATGAAAACAAAAAAACAAAATAAGATAAAGTGTTCTTACAGCTTAAAGTGGTTAGCTGTACTTACTCATGCAACCTATTTACAACTAGTTAAGCTGAATCATTCAGTACCTAATGATGATCTGAGTATGATGCAAATGATAGGATACAAACTATCAGCTCAGTTACTATCACAGACATCTGCTACCCTCATTACAATACAAACTAGCATCAATCATATATAGGCATTACTAAAGTAATTTAAAGTAATCATCATCACCATAACCATCACCATCATCATCATCTCAACCAAATTCTGTATGTTTCCACTTTAAGAAGCGTTCTATATCTGTCTATGCCATCATGAAAACGAAATAAAATAACACAACGCTAACAGAAAATTAGTTAGAGCCAATTAGCATATATCTTCATCAACATCTGTTTACTAACAGGTTTTTGTTTCTTTCATTTTCTTACATTATACACCAACATACATTCATTTAGTAACTGAAACATACCTGTTTTGAATTTTAATAAGCAAAGTATTTCTTTCCTAAGATCTATTTCAAGAAATCTCTGCTATTTTCAGGCAGAAAAAGTAACAAAAATAAATGAGGAAATAGATAAAGATTCAATTTTTTTTTTTTTCACAGCCATATAATTAAAATATATCTTAAACTAATTAATTGTCTTGTGAAATACCTTAATAAACTTAAAGACAGATATATTTCATAATTTTTTCTTCCCTTTTAATTTCTGTTCATTTTTTTTTCTTTCTATTCCATAAATGTTGAATCTAAATCTGGAATTGGTAATCATTAATAGCTAAAGTACAAACTCAGTGGAAGCGTGGTTGTGTGATTAAGAAGTTCACTTTACAACTAGATGGTTACTAGTTCAATCCCACAACAGAGTATTTTAGACCTATGTTTTTTCGCTATATCCTGGAGTTCACTAAAATGTTGTGAGTCATCTTTGATAGATTTATAGGGACCTACAAAAAGAACCACTTTCTAGAGTTTTTATCTTCTTTTTTAAGGGGGTAGTCTAAATATATCGCCTTGCTTAACATTAACACCTGACCCTTGGGTACCTTTAGCAGAATCCATTCTGCTGTAAAACACTTGTACCAGGTTTGTCAGTATATAAGTTCCTCTTTTAGTCCCACTAGTCTTGGAGGTCTTGAAAAAAGTCATGAGAGCATAGTCTTTCTTCCTTTGACTAACTCCTTACAAATAAATAGGAGTGGCTGTGTGGTAAGTAGCTTGCTTACCAACCACATGGTTCCGGGTTCAGTCCCACTGCGTGGCACCTTGGGCAAGTGTCTTCTACTATAGCCTCGGGCCGACCAAAGCCTTGTGAGTGGATTTGGTAGACGGAAACTGAAAGAAGCCCGTCGTATATATGTATATATATGTGTGTGTGTGTGTCTGTGTTTGTCCCCCCAACATTGCTTGACAACCGATGCTGGTGTGTTTACGTCCCCGTAACTTAGCGGTTCGGCAAAAGAAACCGATAGAATAAGTACTAGGCTTACAAAAGAATAAGTCCTGGGGTCGATTTGCTCGACTAAAGGTGGTGCTCCAGCATGGCCGCAGTCAAATGACTGAAACAAGTAAAAGAGTAAAAGAGTAAATAGAATATAATAATTTTACATATATGTCTAAGTTTTGGCTGTGTAGTAGGAAGTTTGCTTCCCAACCACATGGTCCTGGATTCAGTCCCACTGTGTGGCACCTTGGATATGTGTGTGTGTGTGTCTTCGTGTTTGTCCTTCATCATTGCTAGACAACCAGTCTTGGTTTGTTTACATCCTGTTAACTTAGCAGTTTGGTAAAAAGAGACTGATAGAACGAACAATAGGCAAAAATATAAAAAAAAGTACTGGGGTCAATTTATTTGACTAAACCCTTTGAGGTAGTGCTCCAACAAGGCCACAGTCCACTGACCAAAACAAGCAAAAGACAATGAAGCTAATCAGTTTAATGTTGCAACAGAATTTATTCTTGACTAAATCTGCAGAATTTGAATGAAACAAAATCTGATTAACTAGTTTATTTCAGTTGTTAACATTTAGGCCTTTTGTTACTACATTTCTGTTGAAGTGGCTGCTTTTGCTTCAATTAATTTTCAAAATAATGAAGAATTTAGTGGAATAATTTTGTTATTATTAAGTCAGTGTTTAAAGCAATAGTTAACATGAAATTTTGTTGGAAATTTTTAATTTAGACTACTTTAAACCTTTTAGCATTTAGATTACTCTGTCATATGTAATGTTTGTTTATTCCCAGTGTTTTGAATTAATCATGCATTATTTCGTAGCTTGAAGATTTTGATAATGTGCTTATTTAATTTCAGAATGGCTTTGAAGGGTAGGTGTGAGAGGCTGGGTTTAGCCAGTTTGAACATAAAACAGTTAGAATATCTGTGCCAGATATAGCTGGTTTAAATGCTGAAAATTAAAAACGAGGAGTCCGTATCATTAAGCCAGGGGTGGTCAATGGCAGGCTGATGTCATTAGAGTTAAATAAATAGCAAATTGGTAGAGTCATTAGAGTATTGGATAAAATATCTCATGTTACATGTTCTGACCCTCTATGCTCTGAGCTCAAATGCTGCTGAGGTCAACTTCATCTTTATTTTTTTACTTGTTTCAATCACTGAACTGTAGCCATGCTGGAATATCATCTTGAAGGGCCTAGTCAAACAAACTGATCCCAGAACTTATTTTTTAAATTATTGGTACATATTATATCAGTCTCTTTTGCCACACTGAACCTAGAGCAATGTAGCTGAAAAGCAAACTTTTTACCACACAGCCAATATCATCTTAAAACATGGGCACACTGAGCAGTTTCCTAGGAGTTTAGGGACCAAATTCTGATCTATGCATGTAGTGGCTTGTTGCCAACAAATATATACTATAGGGCCCAGTACACCGATTTGCCCAGGGGCCTATAATGCTGCTAATGCAGCTCTGCACACAGCCACGCCTCATTCCATAAGATTTTGCGGATCTTTGTTAAAACGGGGGCCACATTTTTTATTAACGAAACACTTTGAAACTTGGAACACTGGTAGAATGTGTCATATAAAACATCCTTTTCTCTTAGTCTTCTTAAAAAAAAAAAGAAATCCATAACTTATTCCATGTTAAAGTTGTCGTATTTCTGTAATTTCAACCAATCACTGACGTCCATTCAGCCGATATACATTAAGTGCCGACTACATAAACAAACGATTCTGGAACAATTAACCCTAACCCTACGGTTAGGGTTAGGGTTAGGGTTAAAGCAAATTTAAAATGAAAAAAGCAAATAAAACGAAGGTATGGAGATTAAATACGCTTTACATCGCTTAATCAGCCAAAGGAGTAAATGTAAACAACTGAATACTTGTCAGTGATTGGTTGAAATTATCGAAATAAGACAATTTTTTACATGAAATAAATTCGAATACAAAAATATTTTTCTGTTCTGTAACACAAAATAGATAAGTATACGAAGTTTGAAAGTCTTTCCGTACCAAAAACACTACGTAAAACATTAATGAAAAATGTGGCCCCCGTTTTAAAATAGATCCGATTTTGCTTTTAAACAAACACTGTGTGATCATTGGTTGTTGAGTCTCATTGAGGCAATAACAAGTAACTGAGACTTCTGGCAATTTGTTGTGCTTGAGGAGATATGTCAAGCTACGTGAAATTGTGCTTGTGGCTAACGCTGGTGATACATAAAAAGGCACCCATATATCATTTATATATTACTTGTTTCAGTCATTGGACTGCAGACATGCTCAGGCATTGCCTTAAAAAAAAAAGAAAAAAAAAACTGCCTCCTGTATTTGTTATTCTTATTTAAAACCTGGGAATTACTTTATCAGTCTCTTTTACTGAAGTGTTAAGTAACAAGAATGCAAACAAACCAATACAGTTGTCAAGTGGAGGGGGGTATTTAATGAAGTAAGGTTTCTTTAAGTTTCCATCTATCAAATTCACTCACAAGCCTTCGGTCAGCTCAGGGCTATAGTAGAAGACACTCATCCAAGATGTCACTCAGTAGGATTGAACCCCAAATCATGTGGCTAGAAATTAAACTTCTTAATCATACAACCACATAATGGTTTCAAATTTTGATATAAGGCCAGCAATTTTAGAGGAGGGTGTTAGTCAATAACCCCTATGCTCACGCTCATCATCATCATCAACGTCTAACATGCTGGCATGGATGGACAGCTTGACAGGAACTGGCAAGGTCAGAGACTGCCCCAGATTCCATAGTCTGTTTTGGCTTTGTTTCTACAGCTGGATACCCTTCCTAATGCCAACCACTCCACAGAACGTACTGGGTGCTTTTTACATGACGCCATCACCAGTCCTTTTTACATGGCAACATCACCAGTGTTTTTTATGTGGCACTAACACCAGTACTTTTTATATGATACCATCACCAGTGATTTTTACATGGCACCAGCACCTACTAGTTCAACTGGTACTTATTTTATCAACCCCTAAAAGGACAAAAGACAAAGTTAACCTCAGCAGAATTTGAACTCAGAATGTCAAGAGCCAGAAGAAACATCACGAAGCACTGTGTCTGACCCTTGTAAGATATATATATATATATATATATATATATAATAAAAGAACCTAAGTATGTAATTGTGAAACACCTCATGCAATAATAAAAGCTGTTGGGGGTTTCAAGTCAGAGTTGAAAGTAATAACAAATGGAAGTTAATTAAAAACCATGGAAATAATGAAATTTTACTCTTTGATTTGTCTTTTTCTTCAGTCACCCCACCACCACCACCTTCACCGTCGTCGCCACCACCACCACCACACTCATAACAGGAAAACACTAAACTTTTCATTTCATTTCCTTGAGACTGGAACTTATTTCAGAATTAGTAATGATATATTCTCAAGGCTTTAAGAAAACAAATGGTGAAACCTCTGCAAGGTTGGAGGCACTTCATGAATCTCAGTGGGAGAGTTTGCATTCAGAATGAAAATTAAAAATTTGAAACATAAAGAATACTTGTTTAATAGCTTAAAGCATATTGAGCAAGAATAAAAGAATGAGAGATAATTGCAAAAATATACAGAAGAAGTCTGTAAATTAATGACTGTACCAAACTGACATTATAATGAGTGCGAATCTATGTGTGTGAGTGTAACATATAATATTCCTTTTTATTACAGGCACAAAGTCTGAAATTTTGGAGGAGGGGGCTGGTTGATTACATTGATTCCAGTGCTTAACTGGTACTTATTTTATCAACCTCAAAAGTCGATCTCAGTGGAATTTGAACTCAGAACGTTCAGATAGAAGAAATGCCACTAAGCATTTTGTCCAGTGTGGTAATGTCTTAGTGTAACATACAATATTGCAAACACATACAGGGTTGATGAGCTGGCAGAAACATTAGCATCCCAGGCAAAATGCTTCATCTGTCTGCACCTTCTGAGCTCAAATCCAACCTTTCATCCTTTTGGGGGGGTCAATAAAATAAAGTACCAGTTGAGCACTGGGGTCAATGTAATCGATTTATCCCTCCCTTGGACTTGCTGGCCTTGTGCCTAAATTTGAAACCAATATTACAAACGCATGTACATACATAAACAAGCCTATAAAATACAAATATACACTGGTGTGTGCACCTACACACACACACATTTATATACATATTTATAGGTGCAAGCGTGGCTGTGTGGTAAGTAGCTTGCTTACCAACCACATGGTTCCGGGTTCATTCACACTGCGTGGCACCTTGGGCAAGTGTCTTCTACTATAGCCTCAGGCTGACCAAAGCCTTGTGAGTGGATTTGGTAGACGGAAACTGAAAGAAGCCTGTCGTATATATGTATATATATATATATATATATATATATATATATATATATATATATATATATATATATGTCTGTGTATGTGTGTCTGTGTTTGTCCCCCCAACATCGCTTGACAACCGATGCTGGTGTGTTTACATCCCTGTAACTTAGCGGTTCGGCAAGAAGAGACTGATAGAATAAGTACTAGGCATCCAAAGAATAAGTCCTGGGATCGATTTACTTGACTAAAGGCGGTGCTCCAGCATGGCCACAGTCAAATGACTGAAACAAGTAAAAGAGTAAAAGAGAGTGAAGAGTATAGGAAAATGAGGAAGAGAAGGGTAGGAGCGATAGACAATGTTATGATTAGACACTTTCTAAGCCTTATCATCAGACACCAACAAACTCTCTGGTAAGAGACCCTAGAAACCCATAATCATAAGATCAAACAACATACAAACTTATGATTAATAACCCACAAACCCATAATCATAATTGTTATCGGATTCCGCATAAAGCAAAGCACACCATGTATTATGACCAGACACCCCACAAGGGTGTAATGTGAGGGATGTTTAGCAGCTATTTCTTGCAAATTGAGTGATGACATTGAAGCCTTTTCTTATAAATGATGTTTATACCAGATGAGAATCAAAGGTAGTTGAATTGAGAGAATGGATATCAAAGAAGAGTCCATGGTAGCATACGCCACTCCCTGATACTGAATTGTAACTAGCTCAGATTGACTGATTAGATAAGTACCATAAGAAGATGGACCTTAATACTGGTTTCAAATTTTGGTACAAGGCCGGCAATTTTAAGGGGAGGAGGCAAGTTGATTACATCAATCTCAGTGTTCAACTGGTACTTACTTTAAAAATAAAAAAATAAATGCACCCTTTTAAAGCCTAACCAGGTTCATGGGCCCGGTTTCAATGGCGTATGTGTTCCCCAATTGGATGGGATGCCAGTCCATCGCAGCGTTACTCATTTTTGCCAGCTGAGTGGATTGGAGCAACGTGAAATGAAGTGTCTTGCTCAAGAACACAACGCGTCGCCTGGTCGGTCCAGGAATCGAAACCACAATCTTATGATCATGATGCCAACACCCTAACCACTAAGCCACGTGCCTCCATGGTACTTACTTACTTTATCGACCCCAAAATGAGGAAAAACAAAGTAAACTCTGGTAGCATTTGAACTCAGAACATAAAGTTGGAAAAAATGTAATTCAGCATTTTTTTCCAGCACAATAATGATTCTGTCAACTCACTGCCTTCCAGATGAACCTTGATATTGAAGGCTGTGTGTACAACGTATTAACTCATTAGCATTTAAGCTGGCTATATCTGGCCCAAATATTCTACCTGTTTTAGTTTGGAGGTGAGCTAAGTGAAATTGTAACCATGGCAAATACCGGTGTCATACAAATGGCACCCTTGCCACTGGCATGTAAAAGCATCCATTACATTCTTGGAGTGGTTGGCGTTAGGAAGGGCATCCAGCTGTAGAAACCATACCCAAATCAGACTGGAGTCTGGTGCAGTCCCTCAGCTTACCAGCCTTGGTCAAACCAGCCAACCCATGCCAGCATGGACAAATGGATGCTAAATGATGATGATGATGATGATGATGGCTATGATGTGGCCAGATCCAGCCTCTCATACCTAGCCTGTGATATTAATCTAAAAATAAACAATCACATCCTCAAACACTCGAAGCTGTAAGATAATCCATGATTAATTTTTTTTAAATGTGAATAAATAAACATCACATTTTACTGAATAATCTGAATGCTAAAGGGTTAATAATGAAGATTACGTCTTGAGCTTGGAAATCCAATCCTACCATATGCATTCTTCAGAATAGGATAAACTGTTACAGAACAATTGTGCAAGATACTTGGCAGAATTTGAACTCAGATCGTAGCAGCAGACGAAATACCGCTAAGCATTTTACAGCCTTCATAATAATAATAATAATAATGATAATCTTTTCTTCTATAGGCACAAGGCCTGAAATTTTTGTGGGTGGGGTAAGTCGATTACATTGAACCCAGGATACTTAATTTATCGACCCTGAAAGGGTGGGTGGCAAAGTCAACCTCGGTGGAATTTGAACCCAGAACGTATAGACAAACGAAATGCCACTAAGCATTTTACCGGGCGTGCTAATGATTCTGCAGGATCGCTGCCTACATAATAATAATATTTTGCCACAAGGGTGACAAATGATGGTGACATTGTAATGAATAGAAACTTCATATTCACACACACGCATATGAACATACACACAGCTACACATATGTACAAAACAGAAAAAGTAAACATGAAACTATTGTAGAAAAGTTCTATTCAGCATTCCTGGCGAAAAAAAAAAAGAGGAAAAAAGGAAAAAAAACCAGCATCAGTTCCAAAGAAAGGACAGAAAACAAAAACACAAAAAGAAAGAGTGGTGTCAAAAACAGATACTTAAAATATATAAAAAATATATATACCAAAATAAAACATGAACATGAAACAACAACAACAACAACATCCATCAGCATCGCCGCCCAAATACAACAAAGCAAACCAAGCTAACAGGAAACAAAGAATTGAAGGAAAGAGCCAACTGATCTGGCGGCACATCAAAAGAGATCTTCGCTGTGTTAAAATATTATTCTCCAAGTGGCTGAGAGGAAGATGAAGACTGGAATCCATTTACTTGTTCTTTTTAAACATCGTGCTTTCTCTCTGTCTCTCTCTCTTTGCCTGTGTGTGTGTGTGTGTGTGTGTGTGTGTGTGTGTGTGTGTGTGTGTGTGTGTGTGTGTGTGTGTGTGTGTGTGTGTGTGTGTGTGTGTGTGTGTGTGTGTGTGTGTGTGTGTGTGTGTGTGTGTGTGTGTGTGTGTGTGTGCAAATTCACATGAGGTCAGAGGATACCATTGCATGCAATATTCAAACACAACTACACACGATAGATAGATACACGCACACACACAGATATGCATACGTTGCACATGTTTTTCATGCATGTACGTACACACACACACACACACACACACACACACACACACACATATACATACGTGTATATACATACATGAATATATATACATACATGTGTATATATATATATATGTGTGTGTATATATATATATATATATATATATATATATATACGCATACATGAGTATATATATATATATATATATATATATATATATATATATATATATATATATGTTGTTGTACTTGGGGATGGTCATATTGCCAGTTTAATACATATATATATATATATATACATACATGCATACACACACACACTCAACAGATATACTTATTAACTTGCACGATATACAAGCATTATACACCCAGATACCAATGAATAGAATACCGATTGCTAAGAATAAACAAAATTCTACAAAACATTTTGTCACTATAACACACACACACACACACACACACTACAAAACAAAACTATTTCAAGTGACACAGAAACATGTGCCCACTCACACTCTGTATGTCCCATTCTCTTCAATTCTTTTCCTGGCACTCTTACTCGTCCCTCCCACCGCCTTGCCCACAAGGGTGTTGTCTTATAATTTTCATTTTTACTACCTTACTAATTTTAATTGTAGTTCTACAATTTTCTTTGTTACCTAAGAAGAAAAAAAAAATCTTTTATGTTTTTACTTGTTTCAGTCATTGGACCATGGCCATGCTGGGGCACAGCCTTGAAGAATTTTAGCCACACAAATCAACCCCAGTCTTTATTTTATGTCAGGTACTTATTCTATTGATTTCTTTTGCTGAACTGCTGCTACATTACACAGATATAAACAAAGCAACACTGGTTTGTCAAGTGGTGGATGGGGTGACAAACACACACACACACACAGAGTCATATATATATATATATATATATATATATATATATATATATATATATATATATATATATATATATATATATATATATATTTATATATATATACAAACAATATATGAGTATATGCATATATATGTACATGTATGTGCATACCTTCATCTACATGTACATATAGATACATAACTGGGTACATGACGTGGCAAAAGAACATGGACAAAATGATAAACAAAGTACAACAAACAAGTAAGCCACATAGAAACATCTCCTTCCTCCGTTTTTCCCTTCTTTGAACTTTCCTTGTTTCCGACGAAGAGCTCCGCTCGAAACGTCATACTCTCTCTCTCTTTCCTTTCCCGAGCGTCTAGTAACACTATCTATATCACGTCCTCATGTTGTTGTTATTGTTTTTTGTCTTTTTCCTTTTTTTGAACTTATATATATATATATATATATATTCTTTTATCTGTTTCAGTCATTTGACTGCGGTCATGCTGGAGCACCGCCTTTAGTCAAGCAAATCGCCCCCAGGACTTATTCTTTGTAAGCCTAGTACTTATTCTTATTTATGTAGGATATAAAAGGGTGCTGACAAGTTCCTGGTTTTACGAGTATTGATTGTGAAAGGCTTGGTTGGTTGCCTAACCTTCTGAGTCCTTTTACAGGGATTGTGAAAGGCCTGGTTGGATGGGCCAACCTTCCGAGTTCTTTTACAGGACTTCTTTTCAGCACCCCCTCATAGTTTACACAGAAGAATTTGCTATTTTGTTGAGTTGATTTGTGATGAGTGAAACTGAGTAAACATTTCAAACTCTTGTTTTTCTTCCAAGAGGGAGAATATAAAAGTTATTGTTGTTGCTGTTATTATTGTTGTTCACCACCACAAAGTCCAGTTCTCGTTGCAGTGTGATGGCTCGCATGCCTAACTGACGCTGAGAGTTATGACAACTGATTGCATGCTTCTGGTAGAGCCATCCATGGTGGATAGGTCAAAAGACAGAGGCTAAATTGATATGGGTGGACCTCTCTCTTCTCAGAGATGAAAATGGGTTTGCATAAGGCCAACCCCCTTACCTAAGAAAAGGCAAAATTACAGAAGCATAGATGACAATTCAAAAACAAAAAGTCCTGAGAGAGGAAAAGACAGCCTATGGTCAAGAACAGAGGAGAAAAGTTGCAGATGGTCTATGTTCCCATAGGGAGTGAATGGCTTAAGTACATTCTTGTTTAGCTACAGGCCAGCCTTAACCCTTTAGCATGTAGATTAAACTGTCAAATGTAATGCATGTTTATTCACATTGATTTGAACTAGTTATGCATTACCATGTATTCTTTAAATTTCAATAATGTGATTGCATAGTCTTAGAATATTGTAGGGTAAGTGTGAAAGGCTGGATGTGACTTGTTCAAAGAGAAAAGAGAAAGATTATTTTGGCTGGATATGGCCAGCTTAAATACTAATGGGTTAACCAAACACACCTATGAATAGAGGCATTTCAACTATGACCACACATATTTTTTTTCTCTGTGCAGAGAGCCCAGGACCACATTATCTAATGTAACCATATTTAAGATGGTAGGGCATGATTTATAGGCAATTTGGCTGTTATTTCCAGTAGAACAAGAACAACAATGTAGAGACTTCCTTCTTGTCTCAATATACACAAGTGTTGCCTTGGTCACAAGATTATGGCCTGTAAACATAGATGCATGCACATATAAGATGGGTTTATTTCACTTTCTGTCTGCCAAATCCACTCACAAAACTTTGGTCAGCCCAGGGCTATAAAAGAAAACATGTCCATGGTGCCATGCAGTAGGACTGAACCTGAAACCATGTGGTTGGAAAGCAAATTTCTTAACCATACAGCCATGCTTGCATGGAGTATATAATAAAATAATAAATTTAGAATTAAACACAAAAATAACTCAAAAATACATTTGCATATAATTAGCCTATTTATCACTACTTCTCACAGAACTTATGTGACCTCACAGACCAGTAGGGTTCCAGGGAAGCCCATTTGGGGAAATGCTGGCATAGGGTATGTGATGTGTAGGCTGTGTTATTATAATGCAGGGTAGTAAATGTGTAGAATAAGTAGAGTTGTTAGTGATGTGAGGGATATGCTATGTATATACAGTATCAAGTGTCGATAAGATTGTGTTATTTTATTGGGTGGTGATTGTATAGAGAATGTGTTGTGTGGGTTATATCATATTATTATTGGGTGGTGGTTGTGATTCTTAAGTGCTGTGGATTGGTAGAATCATTTATGCCACTGGACAAAATGTTTTGTTCCAACTCTTAACATTCTAAGTTCAAATCTCACCAATATCAACTTCACCTTCCATTTCTCGGGGAATCATGAATAAAGGTACCAATCAAGTATCATAAGTTGATGTGATTAACTGTCTGTTCCTTCATTATGAATTTCTAGTCTTGTGCCTACAAAAGAAAGTACTTTTATTGCCAAGAGGAAAATGGATGATTATTTGTTTTGGCTATTGGCATTTTGGGATACAATTCCTTCCTCTGGAGATCATAAAAGTACCAGTCAAGTACAAGGGTTGATTATTGGTGAGCTGACAGAATCATTACTATGCTGGAAAAAAATGCTTAGCAGCATTTCTTCCAACTTTATTATGACTTCAAATACAGCCAGGGCTGACTTTACTTTTCATCTTTTCAGGGTCGATAAAATAAGTACCAACTGAACAATGAGGTTGATGTACTTGACTTAGCCATTCCCCCAAAATTGCTAGCCTTGTGCCAAAATCTGAAACCATTATTATCATTAGGACAGTGAGATCACAGAATTGTTAGCATGTTGGACAAGATACAAAATGGTATTTCTTCAGGTTTTATGCTGAGTTCAAATTCTACCAAGGTTGACTTTTCATCCCACTCTTTTAGGGTCAATAAATAAGCACTAACTGAGTACTGAACTTGATGTAATCAACTAGCCCCCTCTCCCAAAATTCCAGGCCTTGTACCTATAGTAGAATGAATTGTTTTTATTTTGTTGAGGTCATCTTTATCCCCTTAGGGTCAATAAAATAAGTACCAGTCAAGCACTGTAGTCAGTTACATCAACTCATCCCCTCCCCTCCCCTGAAATTTCAGGCCTTGTTGAACTGCTGGTGATGGAACAAACACAAAGACACACAAACATACACACAGGATGGGTTTCTTTCAGTTTCCATCTATCAAATCCACTTGCATAGCTTTGGTCAGCCTCAGGCTATACTAGTAGAAGATGCTTGCCCAAGGTGTCACGCAGTGGGAGTGAACCCAGAACCATGTGGTTGGGAAGTAAACTTCTTACCACACAGCCATGCCTGCACCTATCATTTGAGCATATTTACATGGCTGAGCTGTTCTTTGTTTTGCTGTTGTTGCATATTAAAATGTATACATATTTTTAGAGTAATTGTTTTAACAAGCTGATTCCTTTCTTGTCCCTAATTAACTGGTAGGTAAAAACCGGAAGGCACAGTTGTTATGCAAACTGAGTAATGTACGAGTCTTGCCAGAAGGGACAATATAAAGTTAGTATTGAAGCCCATCTGATTCATAGTTGAACACCTTAACTTCATAGTCATTTAGCTTCTAACAATTATTTAGCTTACAGAAACACCAACAATGCCTGCAAAAAGCTTCATTAGGGGTACAAATACCCAAGAACTTTAAAGTCTTGGTTATCAGATAATTATTTGCTCAGGCATTATTGAGTTGCAAGCTGTTTTCACCTTAATTAGTTGGTATGTAGATTAATTTTATTAATAACAGAACTGGGTCTGCCAAAGGATACTTAACTGCCAGAACAGTATAGAATTTCAGGAGATTTGATCAGATCACATTGTTTTCTCAAATCATATTCCCTAATCAGAACAACAGCCCCCCCCCCCCCACTACAATACCTATAAGAAAAACTGACAAGAGGATTGATTGATGTAAATGCCAGCTGCTTTATATCTATTAATAGTGGAAGTGTGCGTGTGTATGTGAGAGAGAGAGAGAGAGACAGACAGAGAGAGAGAGATGGTCAGAGAAAGTTACTGTTAGACTCTTCTTCATGTGTTAAATTTTAACCACTGGCTTTCTGTGGACTTGAAATCTGTCAGTGTACTAATTCTCTAGGCCCTCCTTTCTTGTTAATGACATGAAGTGTCAGATCTATGTGGTGTCTAGTTGAGTAATGTACAATAATAAAGAGGTTAAACTGAAAAATAATCCAGAACTGAACATGTGGAATTCAAAGTTTAAATCGAGAATATTATTAGCCTGACAAAAAAATATTTAAATTGTCTTTCAAGAAATGAAGCTAATTATAAAGCAGTAAGAGTCTACAGACTAATAGGGATATATATATAAAGAAAACCTTTGACCTGGAATGGCAACACCTCTTTTCTGACGCAGTGCTTTATGTCTAAGAAGGTATCCAACCATAAATAAACAAAAAAAAAAAAAAAAGAAGAAAATTAGAGGAAAAAAAACAAACAAAAAAAACGTTCAGTTCAGCAGACAGAGTTAACCATGAAATCCATTGAGTATGGAAAAATAGTTGTTAAACTAAGAGAACAGAATTGGTAAGCCTGTTTGTTAGAATAGAGAGAATAGTCTGGCTGTAACTTTATACAGTAGCATATAGGTTTGAACTAATGAAATATTCAGCTATGTCAACTGGTGCTGTAAATATCAGCTGACATCAATGTCAAGTGTGATTGATCCCAGGATGGCAGATTGTGAAGAAAATTCATGTGGGTGTTAACCAGGTCGGGTAGGTAAGGATTAGCTGATGAGCTTTCATAAATATATTAATACTAAATAAATAGTACGAACCGAAATACCAGAATAACCTTTTTCACAGTAGCCATGGGAAGCAGAAATATGTATCATATATCTTATCTTTTGCTTGTTTGTTTCAGTCTTTGGACTGTGGCCATACTGGGGTACTTCCTTGAAGGGTTTAGCCAAACAAACTGCCCCCAGTACTTATTATTTTTTCAGCTTAATACTTATTTTACAGGTGTTCATTGTTGAACTACTAAGATACAAGGATGTAAACAAACCAACACTAGTCAAGTAGCGGTGAGGGACAAACATGAAGATACACATATATATAGACACATGCATATACATATAGACAGCTGGCTTCTTTTCAGTTTACATCCACCAAATCCAGGCACAAAGCTTTGATTGACATGAGGCTATAGTAGAAAAAGGATATTTGCTCAAGGTGTCATGCAGTGGGACCGAACTCAAGGTCATCTGGTTACAAAGCAAGCTAATGTATATACTTCAGATTGATAGCTGGCCATAAATATTAGGATGAAAGTGACCAATTGGTATTTTTTTTTTTTTTACCAATCATGTATATTGTTTAGCCTCAGGTCAATTTGGCTAACCAGGTCTATAATCAAAAGTGTTCTAATCAAGACCATCCTGTCCATCTCTCAGGCGCTACATAATTTGGATGTGACCCTGCACCATTCCATGAGTGTAGAGTGTAATTTAAGAAGGATTCGACTGCTATATCTAGCAGAATGTAGATATAACCACAGGGAATCTCGTTTTGTTTCATTTCATTTAGTCATTTATATTAATGCAGAATGCTAACCTCTTTACAAAGGTGGTGGTGGTGGTGGTGGTGGTATTAGAAGGGAACCAATGGTTGCCAATAAAATCAACACAACTAAAAATGAATGCTCAGCTTTTTTTTTTTTTTTTTTTCTTGGGGAGGGGAAAAATAGTTTGTTATTTTCGTGACTATCTAAA
This sequence comes from Octopus bimaculoides, assembly GCF_046866305.1. Taxonomy (NCBI): domain Eukaryota; kingdom Metazoa; phylum Mollusca; class Cephalopoda; order Octopoda; family Octopodidae; genus Octopus; species Octopus bimaculoides. The sequence goes on from NC_142933.1 coordinate 79,506,880, forward strand.
ATTAGCACTAATTTATAACCTGAAATTGATGTTTATTCATTGAGATGCCTACCAAATAAATATATATAACATAAATTAATTAAGGAGGAAAAAAAAACCCACAGAATCTGTTTAATATTTGTTGTAGCTAATGATTTACATACCCTGCTCTAGTTTTATTACCATGCTTATCTTTTCAAAGAAAGAAAAAGAGAGAGAGAGAGTGTGTGTGTGTGTGAGAGTGAGAGAGAGAGGGGGGGGGGCAGGGAGAAATAGCAGAAAATATCTCACTGAAGATAATACAAAAAGCTGGGTGTTTTTTTTTGTTTTTCGTTTTTTATTTATTAATTTTTTTTTTTTTTTTGTCAGTGAAATCATTCACTGCTGAAGTATTATCATGGGTATGGCAAATCATAAGTCAATGGTTTGATGTAACACAATAAATACAAAAACAAATTGATAATGCCTGGTTTCTATAAATCGTATTTTTGAAGCAGCAGGCTTCAATAAGGGGGACTGTTAATTTATATTTATTTAATGATTTATTTATTTATTTATTTATTTATTTATTTATTCATTCCAACAACAAATAGATTTTAAGGTGAGATGGTGGCTTAGTGATTCCAAGACAAAGTTGTCTTTTGTCTTTTACTTGTTTCAGTCATTAGACTGTGGCCATGCTGGGGCACTGCCTCGAAGAGTTTTAGTTGAACAAATTGACCCCAGTACTTATTTAACTTTTTTTCTTTTTAATGCTTGGTACTTGTTCTCTTAGTCTCTTTTGCTGAACTGCCAAGTTACAGGGATGTAAACACACCAGCACTGGCTGACAAGTGGTGGAATTGGGGGACAAATACAGACACAAAAACACACATTTTATATATATATATATATATATATATGTGTGTCAATCATCGTCATCATCATCATTTGGTGTTTGCTTTCCATGCTGGTATGGGTTAGACGGTTTGACTGAAACTGCTAAGCTGAAGAGTTACACCAGGTTCCAATCTGATTTTACATGGTTTCTACAGCTGGATGCCCTTCCTGACATTAACCATTCCAAGAGTGTAATGGGAGCTTGTTACGAGCCACCAGCATACACACACACAAATATATACAACAGGTTTCTTTCAGTTTCCATCAAGCAAATCCCCTCACAAGGTTTTGGTCAGCCCCAGGCTATAATAGTACATTTGCACAAGGTGCCACGCAGCAACACCAAACCTGAAACAATGTGGTTATGAAGCAAATTTCTGATCACATACCCCAACCTCCGATTATGTTATGCGTATATTACCTATTAAAACTCCTGATACTAACTAGCCAACCTGAAAGCCCATTTGTCTTCTTTATATCTTGCTTCAGTCATTGGACTGTAGCCATGGTAGAGGACCACCTTGAAAGAATTAGTTGAATAAATCAACCCAGCACTTATTTTCAAGTCTAGAACTTATTCTATTTAATATCTTTTGCCGAGATACTAAGTTACAGGGATGTAAACAAACAAACACCAGTTGTCAAGTGGTGGTGATGGGGACAAAGACAGACAGACAGACGCACATCATCATCGTTTAACATCTGCCTTCCATGCTAGCACGGGTGGGACTACACAATATACAAATATACCCATCTGCCACAGCAGAATTTAAACTGGTGTTGGTACCACACAGAAAGCACTGGTGCTTGTGCCACATAAAAAACATTCAGTACTTAGTGGAATGGTTGGCATTAAGAAGGGCATCCAGCTGTAGAAACCATGCCAAAACAGGAAATGGAGCCTGGAGTGGCCCCAGGTCTTACCAACACTGGTCAAACCATCTGACCCATGCCAGCATGGAAAACGGACATTATATATATATATATATATATATATATATATATATATATATATATATATACTTCTTCCAATTGTATTTTTTATTTTTTTAACTGGACTTTCTTGTTTGTTTTTTTTTTGTGTACCAACAGACACACGCATGACTGAGCTTCCTCACAGTTTCTACCTACTAAATTCACTCACAAAGCACTGATTGAGCTGGGCCTATATTAAAAGAATGTCTAAAGCTCTGTGTGGTGGGACTGAACCCAAAACCACGTGGTCACAAAGTGAGCTTTTTAACCATACAGCCAAACCAGTGCCTAATGTATTCATTTTCAAAAACAACAACTTCACATTATACAGTTCTTATACAAGTAAGAACTGTTAAGTAATGCTCTTGGCATCCAGTTTAATGATATCAGTTATTTTAGGAAACCCTTCCAAATTCATATTATTTTCAAAATCAATTAAAATACATCCATAAAAGAGTTTCAATTGCTATTCACAATTTGAATTTCTAATTTCCGTAAAGTTCAATGGTTGAAAGAGGAATCGGCTTTTGAATAAATCATGAGAGAACCTCTACTATGCCATTCAACCTTTTAGAAATGACAGTTAAATTACTATCAGATGAAGTCCCAGTATCTTCAGAAACAGAAAAACATTTTGGAAAATGTAGTTCTAAATACACTATGTCTAATAATAAGATAGAATAATCTTGGCAAAAATGTTTCCGATCGATCATCTGTTTGGTTAGGGCTGACTTGTAGTTAAACGACAACAGCTGCAATATCACATTTGACAGTTTCAGAAGATCATATGCACTGCAGACTAATTAAATACTCAAACCCAATTCTACCCATCTAAAGACAGTACTCTCCTATTCGGTACCTATTTACATATATTCAAATAATAAACTGAGATATAGAAATTTTAAGTGTCTTTTGTCATGAAAACAGCACAGTACCAACAGTCGAATATATTCAAATGATAATTAGTAGTGCCCAATCACCTTGGTAAAAGCTAAACATGAAAATTATAATACACACACACAGTTATTAGTAAAAGATTATCAATCCGGGTATAATACTTTATAAGATCTCTGTTAGTACACGATGCTAACAATATTGTTTAGATTAGTAAAGACTTCACATAACTTGAGGTCTGAGGTCATAGTTCATCACCATTCTATATTGTAAATCTATGGTTGTGTTCCAGTTATACAGGTTTTTACACAGGGATATACAAGACAAAGGCATAAATAATGGTCATTAAATATTTTTTCCTTATTGTAGTAAATTGTTGTACCATTCAAAACTTTTTATTCTTTACAAAGAAAAATATGTTATGACAATTATTTATTCCTCGTCTTATATATATGTATGTATGTATGTATGACAAACTTAAGTGTTACTCTTTGGCAGTTTTGTGTATGGTTATTGGCAACATAAAGTTCAAATTAGTTTATTGAAGAATTTAGAAAGTAGGATTGATGGCATGGACTGGTAAAACCTTTGCCATGTTTTATTAGATATAAACTTGTCCTATGTAAGACCGTCTCAGAAAAAAACCTGACATAGCTTAACCATTATGTATTGATCAATAACACAGAAGAGGAACAAATAGATATAATATTGAACTGCCAGCTCACAGGCTTTTTTGTTAGTTCAAATCCACTGTAGACATTTCATTATGTATTTTGGCAGTTTTCCTAATTCTTTTATGTGCCTCAGTTCACCAAACTGTCAAGAAAAGGAATCAAATCATCTGGTAATGTTACCTGCAATAGACTGCCATTGTATCTAAAGGAAATTTTATTAATCATCTGTTTATGAAATTAGAGCTAACCCTTTTGATACCAAATTGCCTGAGACTATACCTGGGTATCTGTTACTACTTGTATTAAAGCAATCTGAATTAAAAACTTTCCATCAGATTTTCATATTAATATATGATCTGAACACAGGCTTAATAATGACAAAGTTATTTTAATAAATTCTTCATTATTATCAAACTTAATTGAAACAAAGGTAGTGTACTTCAACAGAAATATTGTAATAAATGGGTTAAAGCAAAGCCAAAAAGAAACCTCTATGTAGTCAGGTAACTGGTAAGAAAATAACAGTCAAATTTCACTCAAACCAAATACTGCAATTGAAAAATAAAAAAATGTAAGATACATTGAATGATATAGTGCTACACATTCTAAATTTTTTTAAAAAGTGTTTACTTTGAGCTAAACAACTGGAGCTAATCAGAAGCTCTGAAAAGTCCTTTCACAACTTTAAATACATGTCTAATTTCAACTCTAGTATGCAATGTGAGGGCTTAGTTCCTTTTTATGAGTTGGCAGGAAAGGGTTACAGTTACCTACAAAATTAGTTGTTCATCATCAATTTTTTAGACATTACTTTCATATACATTTGCAAGCTGTAGGATCCCAATGAGCTGGTTACAGGTTTGCTGAATCTATAATGGTTAGAGTGACAAGACAGTGTTTATGTAACACAGGAGGAATAAATACTACATAGAAACTAATTCATTTGCAATTTTTCATTAATTTTTATGTTTTTCACACACACACACACACACACACATATATATATATATATGTATGTTCAGCACATACATATTTTTTTCACGTCTGGCCGTATAACCTTCTTGTTTGTTCTCACTGTTTTGTTTTTCTGTTTTGTTTTGTCCGCCACTACATTCCTCCACGTTACAAATTTAATTTGAATTAAATTTAATTTAAATTTAATTTGTGGTTCATGGGAAGAGCCATTTTAACGATGCGTCCTGCCCTAACTCTTCGAAACACCTGTGTTAGAATGGGGGTAGCTGATGAAGGAGATGTTCTCTATGTGGCCTGTGTGTGTTCTGTACTCGTTTATCATTTTGCCTACGTTTTGTTTGCAATGTCCTGTACCCAGACATGCATCTATATCTACAGGTAGATGTAAGTATGTACATACATGTACGTATATATGCATATACTCATTTATTATTTGTATATATATATATATATATATATATATATATATATATATATATATATATATGTGTGTGTGTGTGTGTGTGTGTGTGTGTGCATTCTTGGGCTGAGTTCCACTGTGTGGCACCTTGGGCAATTGTCTTCTGCTACAGCCCCAAGCTGACCAAAGCCTTGCGACTGAATTGGTAGACGGAAACTGAAAGAGGTTCGTCATGTGTGTGGTGTTTGTGCACTTGCATGTGCATACCCTTGTCTAGACATCGTCTGATGTTTGCAAATGAACATCCCTGTCTTATAAGCAAAGTCATTCTTTCTGGTGTTCTGTGAAAAACATGTCTGATTTAAAGAAAATGTTAGCTTGCTTGGAGATAGTTGATGGGTTGGCCACAGGAAGGGCATCTGGCCATAAAAAATCTGCCTCAACAAATTCTGTCTGTAGACATATGATAATGATATCTATGTGATGTGATTCCATCGACTAAATTTTACTCACAAGGCACTGGCAATCTAGAAACTATGGTAGTAAATATTTGCTAAAGATATCATAGAGAGGGACGAAATCAAATTACAAAGTTGTAAAGCTAACTTGTTAACCACAGAACCATGTCATGTGATCTGCTAAATCATTTATTCTGTCACTGTTTGCCTCTAAAAACTAATCTCCTATGAATACCCTCAACTTGTTGAGGGTTAGGTTCAGAATCAAGGTCAGGGATCAGTTAACTCAAAAAGGATTAGTTTGTGACTGATATTTGCTGTCAGTGATGGTCTGCTTGTGATAGTTCCAATGATAAGCAGAACCATTTCATGCTAAATGTTATCTTTGGTTCCTTGAGTTGACAGAGGTTAATCTAAAGAATGCAGAATCTAACTTGAGTCATTCCTAAGATCAATCAAGGGTGGAACCTAAATCATTAAGGAATAAGCAAGAGTTGATTTGTACATATAGCAACAATTACTGAATAAAAATATTAAACTATGAAGAAAAAAAAGTAAAGAAAAGAAACAAAGCAATAGAGAAAGAGTTTAATAAAAGAATTATGGATGAATTGAATAAAATAAGTAGCTAGATAGATAAGAGAGATTTGCTGCAATAAAGAGAGAATTAGATCAAACGGAACCAAGAAAGAGGGAACAAAAGAAATAAGAAAGAGCTAACTAAAAAGAAAAAAGAGATGTTTAGGAAGAAAGTAAGAAGGAAAGAAAGAAATTAAGAGAAAAAGACACACATCTGTATCGCTAGAATTAAAAATCTGACAAGACTTAGAGCATGGATGAGAGAAAGAAGTTGATTAATTTGACTAGAGTGAGCAGAACATTCACTATGTGAGCATCAAGTTCACAATCTTTTGCTTTGCAGCATGTAAGCATGTAATGCTATTTAAATTCTGTTCTCCCCAGTCAGTTTCTACTGACTCAGATCACATGTTTCATTATTGGAGATATGTTGGATTTGGAGAATGTTCTAGGTGTTTCTGCATCTAACACAAATAATCTACAGTATCCAGTTCATTTCACACACACACACATGTACAAATGTTTGTAAATACAGATACATACAAATGCTTTTATATATATATATATATATATATATATATATATATATATATATATATATATATATATATATATATGCAGGTGTATGACTGTATCTATGTAAGTTTAAACAACTACATATATGTATACACACACACACACACACACATAATGGCATGAAACTATAGGTAGCTTTTTCGGTTGTGTATTTAATTTGATATCTATCTTTCTATAGAAATAGAAATATATACACAGACATATATATATATACTGGCTTGGTGATGCCCACTGGATCCAATTCATGACAAACTGGTATGACCACAGAGGCTGCATGAGAAGGTAGACTGGTCAAGGCTGATTGTAATGTCCTTGCTTTCCCTCCTATTTGTTTTCTCTGCAATGATTGTCCTGCAGGTGTCTTCAAAGCAGGTTGTTGCCCAGTGAACAGTCAGGCTTCATAATCAGCAGTTGATAAAAAAAAAAAAATACCAATAAAGGCAGGAGAAATTTGTGGAACCATAAGACCCTTAGGCTGGATATCTTGCAGTATTTGTTCTAGCTCTTACCATGCCTATGTCAAATCCCACCAAGGCTTTAGATGGCAGACTTATGCTACTGGGTGACACAACACCATAACTGGTATCTTGATGGCACAACACCATAACTGGTTTATTCTGTTGAAAGCATTCAAGTCAGGCTCCTAGTTTGAAGATAATTGCCTTCTTTTTCACCAGATTTTGAAGCCCTATAATGAAGGTACATGGCTCAATAATTAGAGCATCAGGCTCACAATCATGACATTGCGAGTTCAATTCCCAGACTGGGCCATGTGTTGTGTTCTTGAGCAAGACACTTTATTTCATGTTGTTCCAGTTCACTCAGCTTGACATGGACAGGGACTAGGAAGGTCATGGGCCATATCAAGTTCCATAGTCTGTTTTGACCTGGTCTCGACAGCTGGATGTCTTTCCTAATGCCAAACACTTTACAGTGTACTGGGGTGCTTTTTACGTGGCACCAGCACCAGAGCTTTTTATGTAACATTAGCACCAGTGCCTTTTATGTGGCACCAGCATCAGTGGGTTTTTTTATGTGGAACCATTACCAGTGCTTTTTATGTGGCACGAACACCAGTGCTGTTTATGTGGCACTAGCACCTACACCAATGTTATTTATGTGGCACCTTGGTATTAGGATCTCAATTTTGTTGTGGTGGGCAGGTCTTCTTGATATGGTTAGGAAAGAAATTTCACAGCCAAACCTGAGTCTATATTGTTAAAGAATATTAGTAATGAGGAAATTTTTAAGTATTTCAGTTATTGTTGGTGTTTAGCTAAAGCCAGCCCTGATTGAGAATATCTATGACCAAAGGTATTCCAGTCATGACTACCCTATATTAGTCTTTTCTTTTTTTTTTTTTTGGTGAGTGGAAGGAGAGATGTAAGACTTTATAATCCAATATGTCATATTCTTGTCAAAGATGGTAAAACATGTGGTTCGATGGAAGGCCTGGCTGCCATTTCAAGCAGACCAAGTACACTACATAACGGTTTTCTTGTCAACTAAGAAGTAATTAGAAAGGTTAGCTGTTAACAATTTACAAATAAAAAAATTAAAAAAACTAAAATTTTAAAAGCCACACACACAAATACAATTGCCAATCTTTGTATGCACATGCAAACACATGTACACACAATGTTTTTCTTTTATAAAATTAGTTTTGAATAGAAAATAAAACTGACTTTCGGAGTAACATTATATGATATTTTAAAAATTTCCTAAAAATTCTCTTTAAAAATACTTTCACAAAACAGTTATTATTATCATTGTTATTATCACTACTATTACTATTATTATTATTATTATTATTATTATTATTATTATTATTGTTATTATTATTAAAAAAAGAATATCTAGTGCACATGTACTTGGAATCAATAAATAACATCAACCACAACAACAACCATAATACTATAATATTAAATAAAATTAAGCCAGGTGTATGTTTCTCTCTTATGACAAATTCCAAGTTTTACTGCTGTGCAACATTTTCTATTGCACATCTTTTGTTCTTGCAAGGGTTGGATATTGGTTTTATAGCAACAGATAAATCAATAGCAAAATGATTCCTGTCATTAGATCAGTAATGCTGAGTCATTTTTCACAGATAAATATAGGAGCAGGCATGGCTGTGTGGATAAGAAGTTTGTGTCTCAATCGTGTTCTTTTGAGTTCAGTTCCATTGCACTGCACTTTGGGCAAATGTTTCCTACTGTAACCCTGCGTTGATCTGTTTTTATCTTGAATTCAGCCAGATCTAGCCTCTCATACTTACCCTACCATGTCGATGTAAAAATAAACAATCACATCACGTGACAGAATAATATGAATGCTAAAGGCTTAATATAAATATGCTGAACCTCAGTATAACTGTAGTGAAGAGAGGGTTAAAGCAAGACTTAGTCCTCTCCATTTAATAAATAAAAAAAAACATGAAAAGGATGACATCTGTTTCAGGTTAAAGAATATTGAAGTAACTTTGTGGCAATAAAATCGAAGAAAATCGGTGAAAACTTTCATTGTTTTGGTTACTATATTATTTTGTCGCTTGTTGATTCTAAAAAATTATCTTCTTCTTTCTTTACTTTCTTATTTGGAAAGATTTCGCTTATTAAATCTGTTATATTTTTAATTTAAAAATGAATTCAGCTCCAATTGTATTTAAATAAATTTCACACAAACTCACGTGCACACACTAGCATACACTTGCACATTCATATACAAATGCATGTACTCCTAAAAATGTAAATGTTTACAAAAAAAAACAATCAAATTCAGCAAATATAAAACTAAAAAAAAACTCCAAAAAAAAACCATGATGACAATTTAAGACTAATATCAATAAAAGATAGCAGAAATAAAGAGAAAGAGATAGAAAATAATAAAGAAACCAATAGAATGATGACAAAGGACTCTCTCTCTCTCTCTCTCTCTCTCTCTCTCTATATATATATATATATATATTATTATTATTATTATTATTATTAATATAATAATAATAATAATAATAATAATAATAATAATAATAATAATAATTATTATCATTATTATTATTATTATTATTGAGAAGGTGGTGAGCTGGCAGAATTGTTGGCATGCCAGGCAAAATGCTTAGCGGTATTTGGTCTGCCGCTACGCTCTGAGTTCAAATTCCGCCAAGGTCGGCTTTGCTTTTTATACTTTTGGGGTCGGTAAATCAAGTACCAGTTGAGTACTGGGGGCGATGTGATCGACTGTCCCCCTCCCCACAAAATCCAAGCCTTGTGCCTATAGTAGAAAGGAGTGTTATCATTATTATTATTATTATTATTATAAAGGCGGCGAGCTGGCAGAATCATTAACACGCCAGACAAAGTACTTAGTGGTATTTCGTCCATATTTACGTTCTGACTTCAAATTCCACCAAAGTCAACTTTGCCTTTCTGGGTTGATAAAGCACATACCATTTGAGTACTGGGGTCAACATATTCGACTCATCCCCCTACCCCGAAATTGTTGGCCTTGTGCCAAAATTTGAAATTATTATTATTATTATTATTATTATGAGTTTAAATTCTGCTGAGGTTGACTTTGCCTTTCATCCTTTTGAGGTCAATAAATTAGGATCTTTTTGGTTTGACGGGCAACATTTTTCATTTATGTTTTATGTAGTGTTTTTGGTACCGAAACGCTTTCAAACTTCGAATACTTGTATATTTTGTGTTATAGAACAGATAAAAATTTTTGTATTTGAAGTTATTTCATGTAAAAAATTGTCGTATTTCAGTAATTTCAACCAATCACTGACGTCTATTGAGGTGAAAACAATTACTGCCGTGGAATGTAAACAACGGTGTCATGGGATCTTTTCCCTTGAATAAAATTAGTGCCGTTGTTTGTCAACAACAACTATTTGTTGTCAACAACAACTATCAGGGGTATATATTTCGTTTGTCACTGTTATTTATGACATCGTTCGTGCGTTTGTACTGGCTTTAGGGTTTTAGGGTTAGGGTTTTAGGATTACAGTAACCCTAACCCTAAAACCCTAACTAGGGAATAATGATACAATTAAACAGGGAATAACACACTTGACACCGGCAAAAAATTTTTGTTTACAAAACAGCACTAACTGTATTCAGCTGAATAGATGTCAGTGATTGGTTGAAATTACAGAAATACGACAACTTTAACATGAAATAACTTGCGATGTACAATTTTTTTTAAAGAAGGCTAAGAGAAAAAGTTGTTTTATATGACACATTCTACCAGTGTCCCAAGTTTGAAAGTGTTTCGTTAAGAAAACAAGTGTTGCCCGTCAAACCAAAAGGACCCATAAATTAAGTACCAGTGAAACACTGAGGTCGATATAATCGACAAGTCCCCTCCCCACAAATTTCAGGCCTTGTGCCTTTAGTAGGAAAGGTTATTATGATTATGATTATTATTAATCAACAGAAGTTACAGAGTGACTCAAAGACTGAGAGTATCAAACTGGTTTCAAATCAGGGTGCGGAGCAGATATTTATATACTGGTGATAACAGAATTACTCTGGATTGTTCTGGAACAAATTATAAAAACAATTACGTCACAAGATAATGCCTATTTTCTAAAAGGTTTACACGTTACTTCAATAAATAAATAAATAAATAAAAAATCCTTATTTATTCATTTATTGGTCCAGATGGACTATATGTAATCTGAATCTTTCCCCACTTATTATTTTTTTTACGGAATCCCACGTTTTAGGCTATGGAGATTCCGATTCTGAGAAAAAATTTTCAAAAATTTCAATTTCAAAATTTCGATCCCCCCCCCCCCCGTTTTTATATAGATTCACAGGGTAAACCTAACCCTAACTCAAACCCTAACCCTAACCCAACTCTGACCGTAACCCTGACCCTAACCCTAACCCTGACCCTAACACTAGTTTTGTGAGATTTGGCTGTTATTTCTAGCCTGCTTGGTGGCGAGGGGGGGGGGGGGGTTTTGAAATTTTTCAAACAATTTTTTTTTCAGAATCGGAATCTCCATAGCCTAAAACGTGGGATTCCGTAAAAAAAAATAATATGGGGGGGGGGGATAGGTTCAGATTACATATAGTCCGTCTCTACCCATTTATTTATTCCAGAACAATCCCGGGAAATTCCATTATCACTGGTATATTGCTGGTATGCTCCCTTGATTTGAAACCAGTTTGGTAAGTGCCAACACATGAAACTCTTGGCCTTTGAGTCACTCAGCAACTTCTGCCAATTATTAATGAAAAAATACATATATATTCATGTTTTGGGTTCTTTTCTCCTGCTTGGATCATCAAACGAGTCTCTCTCTCTCTCTCTCTATCGATAGAAAAGAAGTGACAGAGTAAGGAAGAAAGACATACAGACCTATCGTCGATAAAAACAAGGGAATCAACAGTAATGAAAATGAGAAGAAAGAAATAAAGAGAGGAAAGAAGTGTAAATAGAAAAGAGAGAGAGAGAAAGAGAGCGGTGAAAGAGAGAAAGTAAAGAGTAAAAGTAGGCAGAGAATGGAGAGAGAGGTAGAGAGCGTGGGAACAAAAAAGAAAAGGAGGGGGAAGAAAGAGAACAAAGCAGCAATTTGGAGAAAGAGAAAGGAAGATATGTCAGACAGAGAGGGACAATTAGAAAGAGAGGAGAAAAGAAAACAGCGAAAGAGTTGAAAACAACAGAAAAAGAGATGATGATGATTTCTTCTTGTGAGTGTATTTGGTAGACGGAAATTGAAAGAAGCCTGTCGTATATATATGTATGTGTTTGTATGTCTGTGTTTGTCCCCCCAACATCGCTTGACAACCGATGCTGGTGTGTTTATGTCCCCGTAACTTAGCGGTTCGGCAAAACAAACCGATAGAATAAGTTCTAGGCTTCCAAAGAATAAGTCCTGGGGTCGATTTGCTCGACTAAAGGCGGTGCTTTAGCATGGCCGCAGTCAAAAGACTGAAACAAGTAAAGGAGTATAGGGGTATACAAGAGGGGGGACATCATAAAATGAAAACTTAGTTGAGAAAGACAAAATAAGAAAGCGAGTGAAATGTGTAAAGTGAAAGAAATAAGAGCGAGTAAAAGAAAGAGGAATATGTAAAAGTTAGAAGAGATAAAGGAGTCTTGAGAGAGAGGGAGGGGGAGAGAGAGGGAGGGGGAGAGAGAGGGAGGGGGAGAGGGTGGGGGAAGAAATAAGAGATTCGTAAGTGATAAAGGATGATGTTTAAAAGAATAAGGGATAAAAGTAAAAAAAAATTGGGGAGAATACAAGGGGGTCAGTAGAAATAAGGAATAAGAGTTAAATACGAGAGAAAGAGAGAAATAAAATAGGAGGGTTGTTAATGAAAGGAGGGAGAATGTGTAGAAGAGAAATAAGAAATAGGGTTACACAAGAAAGTGAAAGAGAGGGAGAGAGAGATAAGAGGCTGTGTGTGTGAGAAAGAGAAAATATTAAAATGTAAGAGAGAAAGAGAAGGAGAAAGAGAGTGTTATTAAGAGCTACTACGAATTTGAGAGAGAAACAGAGATATAATATAGGGAAGTTAGTAAGCGGAAAAAGACTATGGAAGAATATAAAAGATATAGTGAAGACTTGAGACGAGGAGGAATAAAGAGAAATGGGTATAATAGTAAAGGTATGTGAGATAAAATGAAAACATGGCAGAATGAGAAAGAGAGGGGATAGAGAAGGAGAGAGATGAAGGAGAGTTAGAGAGAGGGGGAAAAGAGGGGTGGGTTAGAAGGAGAAAGAATAAGAGGGAGAAGAGAGATGATAGAGGAAGGGTAAGAGATAATAGAGGGAAGGGAAGAGAGAGAGATAGGGAAGAGTAAGAGGGGGAAGAGAGAGATAGGGAAGAGTAAGAGGGGGAAGAGAGAGAGATAGGGAAGAGTAAGAGGGGGAAGAGAGATGACAGAGGAAGGGGGAAAAGAGGGGTGGTTAGAAGGAGAAAGAGTAAGAGGGAGAAGAGAGATGATTGAGGAAGGGTAAGAGATAATAGAGGGAAGGGAAGAGAGAGAGAGAGAAGGAAGAGTAAGAGGGAGAAGGGAAGAGAGAGAGGGAAGAGTAAGAGGGAGAAGAGAGATGATTGAGGAAGGGTAAGAGATAATAGAGGGAAGGGAAGAGAGAGAATGAGATGATAGAAAGAGAGATGATAGAGCGAAGATAGAGGAAGGGAGAGAAACAGAGAGAGATGATAGAGAGAGAGAGAGATATGATAGAGAGAAGGGAAGGGAGAGAGAGGCAGTGGGGCAAGAGATGATAGAGAGAAGGGAAGGGAGAGAGAGAGAGAGATGATAGAGAGAGAGCAAGTCAAAAGCAGAAAGAGGATTACGTGAAAAGAATGAAGTTTCGAGTTTTTTCTTGCATTGTGTAAAACGGCGGCAAGTCAATCAAGAACTCTGAACCGAACTCTGCTGATGAAATTAATTGACAAACGTTTTTATAACGAACTGAAGGTTTGTTTGTTAAATGCCAGCTTTATTTTGTTTCACCGTAAATAGTTGATTTGGGAAAGAACTATTGTCAACAATGGACATTGGCTGGCTTCTTTTCTGTCTTTCTCTTGAAAAAGGAAAAAAAGAAAAAAAGAAATGACATAACGAAATAAAACAGCAAATCCCCCCAAAAAGACTTCAGACCACAACTGGATGCCAATAGTTGTCTTTAGAGGGGAGGGGGAATCGAAACGAGGTGTGTGTGTGTGAATGAATGAGTTTGAACGTGTTTGTGGTGTGTGACTGTGAGACTATATGTGTATGTAAGCGTGTAAATATGTGAGACTGTCTATTCATAAACATCTCTCTATATGTCTACGTGCATGTGTGCTTAATTTTACATCATGGTTTTTTAATGATTTTTTTACATTTCGAGGGATTTTTTTTTTCTCTCTCTTTCCTACATGTTTGAAATTCTCTCTTCATTTATCGACATTTCTGTTTTTATTTATATTTATTCAGTAGTGTGTGTATTTATTTTTTTCATTTTCTTTTTCTTTTCAAAGTGACATATTACGCAAACACCGACTTATTTCTATCGTTTGCTCATCAAAACTAGGATAAAGGAAGAGGAGGACGAGGAAAAACGAGGCACAAGAGGGGGAGAGAGAGAAAAGAGCAGGTTTTATATTTTTAACTTCAATAAAATAAAGTTTAAACTCATTCACAAACACACATACACACAAGTGTGTGCACACAAACACTTGTTTGCATACACATCCAATCAATTTTTATTTCACAAAGATAAAGGAACTTGGATTTGCAGTTGCCGATGTTCATTGTATAACTCTGGTCGAGTAGAGAGAGCAATGGTCAAAAGTAATCCTACCACGTAATGGGGTTTTTTTTGTGGGAGGGTGGATGTGCGCGGTTTTGTTGTTAATAAACTTTACTTCCAAACTATGCGGTCGTGGGTTCAGTTCATCGAGCGACACTTTGGCTAGTGTCTTCTACTATAGCCTCGGGCTGACCAAAGCCTAGTGAAAAGATTTAGTGGACGAAAACGGAAAGAAGCACGTCGTGTGTGTCCGTCCCCCTACACTGCTTAACAATCAGTGGTGGTTCGTTTACGTTCCTGTAACTTAAGCGATAAGGTAAAAAAAAAGACTGGTAGAATAAGTACGGGGTCGATTTCTTCACCTAAACCAGTGGTTCTCAACCGGGGTTCATATGGCCCCTGAGGGCCCATATAAAATTTTGTGGGGTTCATGCAGCAAAACAGTAAATTGGGGATCCAACGGCCCCTGAAAAAATTCTATTGTATGTATTGGTATGTATAGCTAGAAACAGCTAGGTTTCTTTCTCTAACATTTTACATAGTTCAACCTACACAAGTTAAAACTAGTTTTTAGACGGTGCTCCAGCATGGCTGCAGTCAAATGATTGAAACAAATAAAATAATAAAAAGAAAAAATAATAAACAATGAATGATTATAGGGATCCACTAGAATAAAATAGTAATCGAAGGGGTCCTTAGATAAAAAAAAAATGGTTGAGAACACCAGGCCTAAACCCTTCAATGTGGTACCTCAGCATGGTTGCAAAATAAAAGGTAAAAGACTATATATATACACACAAACATAGGAGTATATTATGTAATGTGCCCTTTCTTTCTTAAGACTAGGATTGCAATTCAAAGGAAATTGGATGCAACCGTGTAGAGCTGTGGTTCTCAACTGGGATCCATATAAAATTTTGCGTTAAACTCTATGAGCAATAAATTGCTTATTTTCACCAAAAGATAGTAGCTATTTGATGTTTAAAAAATCCTATGAGGGTCCACCAGAGTAAAATAGGAACCAAAGAGGTTCATTGATAAAAACATAAATGATTGAGAACTACTGATGCAGAGCCTCTGCTTTTATCCTTGTTATTGTGAAGGTGCATGGCTTAGTGGTTAGGCTATTCGGCTCAGGATTGTAAGGTTGTAAGTTCAATTCCAGGACTCGCATTGTGTCCTTGAGCAAGACACTTTATTTCACATTGCTCCAGTCCACTCAGCTGACAAAAATGAGTAGAACCTGTATTTCAAAGGACCGGGCTTGTCACATTCTGTGTCACGCTGAATCTTACGAATTACATTAAGGGTACACGTGTCTGTGGAGTGCTCAGCCACTTGCAGGTTAATTTCATGAGCAAGCTGTTCCATCAATCGGATCACCTGGAACATTTATCGTTGTAACAGACAGTGACAGGTTTTTTGGCATTTTTTCATGGCAGTGATGAATCCTATAACCCATCACTAGATCTTTGGGAATCACTTGAAGAATTAGTTGTTTTGTGTGTCTAATACAACTCCTGCCTAGTAACAACCTATGCAATAATTACACTATCCTTTTGGGAGATAAAGTAACAGGGAAAGAATATCAGCCATCAATTCTACAAACTAAATGAGAGACAAGGGAAGGGCAAGAGGATAAAGTAAGAGAGAGTAAGGAATGAAGTATAAGAGAGCTGATGTAAAGGGGGGGGAGAAAGATGAGAAGAGAGAGAGAGGAAGAGAACAAATATGAAGACCAAGGTTTCAATCCTTAGTCATGAATCTGTAGTATATTTCTGACATTATACTTTGGTTTCAAATTTTGGCACAAGGCCAACTATTTCAGTACTCAACTGGTGCTTGTTTTATTGAGACACCCACCCACCCAAAAGGATGAAAAGAACTGTCAACCTTGGCAGTATTTGAACTCAGAACACGAAGACAGATGGGCAATGTATTGTGTTTTTGAGCCAAACACTTCATTTCACATTGCTCCAGTTCCCTCAGCTGGCAAAAAATGAGTAATCCAGCGACAGACTGGCATCCCATCCAGGTGGGGAATTTATACACCATGAAAGCCAGGAAATCGGCTCTTATGAGTCAGCATGACTCAAGAAGGTAACTTCTTTTTATTATTATTACTATTATTTCTAATTAGGCATTCTTGACCCACTTGTCTCTCCTTCTTTAGCATAAATTTCATTGGTCAAGGAGAACTTATGAAAACCATGGTCTTATCCCTTTCCTCCAGATACAGCAAAAAGAGAAAAAAAAGGTCATAGTAGAAGACACTTGCCCAAGATGCCATGCAATTACAAAGTAAACTTCTTAACTACGCAGCCCTGCGGTCTTGAAAAGGTTTACAATAACTTGATGCTGATATATAAATGATATTTTTAGACTGCACATACAGCTATTCTATAAGAGAAAGAGAGAGTGGGTGTTTGAAAGCCAACCCTTTCTGCTATGCAGTATTTTATACAGTTTATGTTACACACGACTCCATTGAGGAACAATCAAAAGATAACTGTCAACATCGCTTCCAATTAATTTTAGGTTTAAATTCATACTTCAATTTTATTTTGTGTTATTTCAATTTATTTGTATTACTATTATTATCATCATCATTATTATTATTATTATTTTGGACAATTATTTCCCCATCCAGAAAATTCTGAAACCTATAGGCTGTCAGAATGTATGAAGATCTTCATAATAACATTAATAATAGCCTCTGTGTGAGTGTGTGTGCATGAAGTGAAAAGACAAGAAGGGAAAAAAATGAAAAAGAAAACAGACGGTTTCTTGTTGCCAGCAATGTTCAGGACAATTTTAGATTTAGCTACAATCATCCTGTAAATTTACCATTTTTATGTGTAAACATTTGAGGATATGATGGATTGTCTTTTAAAAATGCAATGTACACACATTACTCGCAATTCCTAAAATAAACGATTATTCACAGCTAACTTTGGCAACACTTAGAAATTGCAAAGTAGTAGTATTAGATTTTAAATACCTCTAATGCCAAATTAATGTTGCTTATTGGCAGGCAATTATCATCATCAGCATCGCCATCATCATCATCTTTAGTAATCAAAATAAATTATACAATCTGTTGAATCATACTGTTAAGATTAATATGGTTTCTAATTTCAGAATCCTTTTTGATACCAACTTGCCTGCGACTACCATTGGTTCTATGATAGAAAACCTCGTTTATTTTGTTGTTGTTTTTTAATGAATTAATATTTAAATTTAAAGCTTTCCATCATAATTTAATCTAAGAGCCTTTTGTTCAGTAATATTTTAAAATACATGAGTAATAATGAGAAAAAACTCAATTTATTTTATTAAATTTCTTCCAAATTCTTGATTACTTCAAATTTAATTACAACACAGGCTGAATATTTGACTGACAATATGTTCATGAAAGGGTTACAAACATGGGTAAGATTATTATGAACTCATAATCAAAATGATTATGTAGCAGAAGAAGTAGAGTACTTGGCTAATGTCAAAATTTAAATGAAACAGAAGAAACAAGTGGTGCCATGTGTTTGCAAATTTTAAGTACAAAAAATACACAAAACAAATATTTATAGTAAAGAGTGGGCTTAACATACAGCAGTATATTAACCCACATTTTTGTCTCAAGCTTTTCTAAACATGAAATTCCATAATGCAAAAATCTATTTTTCCATTTACTTCCAAACAATAAACTGAGATACAGTTGAGCAGAATTTTTTGAGGTGGGAAACAAAAACAACAAGGAACCACCTTTATTGCATGGAAATAACCATTTTTCAAACACAAACGGTGAAAAAATATATTAGGGAATAAAGAAGAATAAACATTTAGTTATCATTTCAATGACCATCATGTTTGGCCCATTAGGTCCAGTTTGATTGTTAATCCACTCACTAAGGTTCTGCTGCATACTAAGCATCACATCACATGAGATCTATGAAAAAGCAATATCGGAGCAGTTAATGGAGTAGCAGCTTAAGAACTTAACGAAATTGTCACATTGCTCCCATAGCACATGTTGCAAGCATTAATGTTTTTGCAGTATGGCAGAGTCCTTCTTCCACATCAAACCTTTGTAAAGCATCAAGTTTAACATTTAATGTACTGCTTTTTATGAGTGCCTTTCACACTATTGCCTTTACTTTTACTTGATGGTCTCTTTCTGGTTATCTTCAATAAGGCTAATGCATCACTCCAGCTGTATTGCATATTTGTAGAAGTTAAAATCCAGCAACAGCAGCAATAGACAAGAAATCTAAAGCTACACAACTCTGGCGATAAACTAGAAATGCAGTGGTGGTGATGATGGCCAAAATAACCTTACATCAACAACTGAAAATGATGGACAAGACATTCACCTAGAATATGTTATTTTCAAAAAGAAAAAAAAAAGATAGGAGTAGCTTGCTTACCAACCACATGATTCCGGGTTCAGTCCCACTGTGTGGCACCTTAGGCAAGTGTCTTCTACTATAGCCTCGGGCCGACCAAAGCCTTGTGAGTGGATTTGGTAGACGGAAACTGAAAGAAGCCTGCGCTAAAGGACGATGATGATGAAGATGATTATCTCATAACTTTTGAGATTTCAATGATGTGATTGTTTATTTTTTAGAATGACATTGCAGGGTAGGTACGAAAAGCCAGATCTGGGGGGTCTAAATATAAAACAGGTAGAATATTTAAAAAAAGATATGGCTGCTTTAACCCTTTAGCACTTGAACTGGTCGTATCTGGCCTTCCAAACCTTCACTACAATATCATTCTAAAAATAAATAATTAGCTTATCTAAATCTCAAAGCTACAAGATATGCATGATCAATTAAAAACAATGTGAATAAATAAGCATTACATTTGATGGAGCAGTCTAAATCCTAAAGAGTTAAACTAAATACATCACATATTCAGTATTTTCTCCACAATATGAAAATAAGGCAAACACTAAATAAGTCAATCCCAGGAGAAAACACAAGTTAAAATTCTACAATAATAAAGAATATCCATTTGGAGATTTGGTTGAAATATATATATTGTTTCTTTATTATTTAATGCACAGAGAATGGACAGACATAAACTAGTATACAAATAAAAAAATTTCATCTAGATTATATCTTGAAATAGAAGTAAAAAGTAAAACAAGAAAGATTTTATACAGCTTTTTCTAATATCAATTTGCTGAAGAAGAAATTGTGTGCACATGTACATGTATACATATACACATATGAGAGAGAGAGGGCTATTGATACGTGTTTGTGTATATATAAAAAAATATATAGATAGATATGTGTAAGAGTGTGTGTGTGTGCAGATGCTATGCAGGATAATATGGTTAAGTGTGCAAGCACATATTAGAACATAAGCATACAAAAAAATTATGTATATGTGCATTAAGCCATGTATATCATTATTTACACATCAGTGTGTGTGAATTGTTGCATGCATGTACGTATGTATGTATTTGTATATCAACATCATATACGTAAATACTAATTGAAGGAAGAAAAAAAAAAAACCCCAAAACTCAAATACTATTAAGAAATAAGTATTTAAGAAAATCTGCTATTTGCGAAAATGTTAACCAGCCATCGAAGATAAGTGGCAGGGAGATAAATGATTAGAGCAATTTTATAGTTAAATGATTAGGTTTCCACAAATGCAATTTGTGAAAATGTTAACCGACTATCACAGATAAGTGTTAGGAGATGAATGATCAGACTTGGTCTCTATTTTTAAATGATGATTTAACTATGAAACTACATAGAATTTAACTATATAAACAAAATCATAATGTAAGTTTGAGAATATGTTTCTAATACTTTTTATTTGTTTTGTTCGTTTTGGTTTTTTTTTTAAGGAAGTCCTCTATTAATTTGTTTTTAAGACCACGTGTTGCATCTATGTTCTTGTAATTGCTACTTTCTAACTAAATTCTCAAGTGAAACTAAAACACGCAAACTAAAATACATTCAGAATGATATTTTCAACAAAGAATGTTCAAATGAAAATAAATTACTTTTCTTCCTCCACCCTATAAATCTTAATCAAATAAAAAAAATACACTTACCACACACACACACATTCATAAACACATTAACACTCTCTAAAAAATATGGGAATATATTAGGAAAAAACAAACAAAAAACAAGGACTGTTAGTAATGGTTTCAAATTTTGTCACAAGGCCAGCAGTTACAAGGAATGGAGTAAATCAATGAGATCGACCCCTGTGTCCAATTGGTACCTATTTTATCAATTCCGAAAGGATGAAAAGTTGACCTTAGTGGCATTTGAACTCAGAACATGAAGACCGGCAAAATGCCGCTAAACATTTTGCCCAGTGTGCTAACAATTTTGCCAGTTTGCTGTCTTAGATAACTAAATGATGGGTATGGCTGTGTGATTAAGAAGCTCACTTTGAAAACATGTGGTTTTGGGTTCAGTCCCACAGCATGGTACTTTGGGAAAATGTCTTCAACTATAGCCTCAGGCTGGTCAATGCATTGTGAATGAATGTGACAAACAGAAACTGTGTGGAGGACCACTGTGTGTGTATGTAATGATACATGAACTAGTGGTTCAGGTGTTGTACTCACAAGCACAAGCTCATAGTTTCAATCCCCAGACTAGCTGTGTGACATTTTATTCAGCTAAACACTTCATTTCACAGTCAGCACAGCTGGAGATAACCTTGCAATGGACAGTTATTCTGTTCAAAAGTAATGTAACATGCACCCACTAGCCAGCAGGGTGGTACCATCTGAAAGCTGAATGTGAAGTGCATTGTGACCAGTGGTGTATAACAACATTTGATAGGCTGGTTGATACAGTGGGATATATGAGATGGTGAAAAGTTCCTGGCTTTAAGGGTATCACGAAAGGCCTCGTTGGAGACTCAACCTTCCAAGTTCTTTTACAAGGCTTAGAAAAACTGAAAGACTGCTGCAATAAGTATGTGAATCTGAGAGGGAACGATGTCTGGCTGGTCAGGATGGGCTCTAGTAGGTTAACCCCTATCCTATTTCACCTCAGATGCATTTAATGAAGACTGTCTTGTTTATGACATTACAACCAATAGATTAAGATTTTTGTTTCTTGCACACATTCCAAGGATCTTTTGTGTGCGTTCTTTGAATTAAAAAAAAAAGCCTTTAGAAACAGGAGACAAGTCTTATATATACTTTTGGAAAAAAAAAAGGAAGAATGCCTGTGGTCCTTGGTACACCATCTGTACTTATTGGTGCTGAAAAGTTCCTGGCTTTAAGAGTATTGCGATGGACCTGCTTGAAGGCCCGACCTTCAAAGTTCTTTTACAGGGCTTAGAACAGCTGAAGGACCACAGCAATAAGTGTGTGAATCTGAAAGGGGAATACATTGAATATAATCATAATTAACTGATCCTTCGGTAGTTTCTTTTACCCAAAACCAGGAACTTTTCAGCACTCCTTTGTGTGTATATGTGTGTGTGTGTATGTGTGCGTGCATGGGTGTATGTTTCATTGTTCGCCACCCCATCCCACTTCATTTCTTGTCAACCAGTATTGGCTTGTCTATGCACTCTTAACTTTGTGGTTCAGCAAATGTTGTTGTTGGCACTCCGTCGAGGGTTCCAGTTGATCCGATCAACGGAACAGCCTGCTCATGAAATTAATGTGCAAGTGGCTGAGCACTCCACAGACACGTGTACCCTTAACATAGTTCTCAGGGGACATTCAGCGTGACACACTGTGACAAGGCTGACCCTTTGAATTACAGGTACAGCAGAAATAGGAAGTAAGAGTGAGAGAAAGTTGTGGTGAAAGAGTACAGCAGGGTTCGCCACCATCCCCTGCCGGAGCCTCGTGGAGCTTTAGGTTTTTTTCGCTCAATAAACACTCACGACGCCCGGTCTGGGAATCGAAACCGCAATCTTATGACCGCGAGTTTGCTGCCCTAACCACTGGGCCATTGCGCCTCCACAGTTCAGCAAATGAAACTGACAGAATAAGTATCAAGCTTAAAAAAAAAAAGTATAGGGGTCAATCTGTTTGCCTAAAACCCCTCTAAGGTAGTGCCGCAATATAGCAGCAGTCCAATAATTGAGACTAGTAAGAGATAAAAGAAAATAAAAAGATCATCACCATTGTTGTTTTTAAGCCCATTTTTCCTGGACGGCAGGGATCGGACAAAGTTTATTGAGGCAGATTTTCTATGACCAAATGTTCTTGTTGCCAACTCCTACTTATTTTTCAAATATTTTTTGTTGCCCTGGACATCACATGTCCACTGATTGAGGGGACTTCAACTTTATAGGAAACCGTAAATAGTGTCGCTGTTTTTTGTACAGACTGTGTTAATGAAGACAAGCAGAACCAAATTTCACACTCTCTCTCTCTCACACACACAAACTTCCATATAATTCTAATAATATCAATAATGTTTTCCATATTTATGATGATAATAATAATAATGTTTCAAATTTTGGCTCAATATCAGCAAGTTGAAGAAAGGGGCTCATTTGAATAAATAGACCCCAGTATTCAACTGGTACCTATTTTATCAACCCCAAAAGGATGATAGGCGGAATTTGAACTCAGAATATAAAAACAGATGAAATGCCACTATGCACGATTTTGCTAGCTTGCTGCTTTGATGATGATGATGATGATGATCCTTTCTACTATAGGCCCAAGGCCTGAAATTTCAGGGGAGAGGGTGAGCTGATTACATCAGCCCCAGCATGCAACCGGTACTTCATTTATCGACCCTGAAAGAATGATAGACAAAGTCATCCTTGGCGGAATTTGAACTCAGAAAATAAAAACAGATGAAATAATAATAATAATAATAATAATAATAATTGTTTTAAATTTTGGCACATGGCTAATAAATTTAGGGGAGAGAGTTAGATGGTTACATTGATCTGAGGGCTTAACTGGTATTTTATATTATCAATGATGATGATGGTGGTGGTGGTAGTGATGATGATGATTTCTCACAAACTAGACAAGTATTTAAGAAAAGGAAGAATTAATATTCAATTCATTGACCCAATAAATGCTAAGTACTTATATTTACAGCCCTTGTTGAAATTTGAACTTAAAACAAGAACAGCAAGCTATGGAAGAAAATGACACCAGCAGTTAATCTAACACAACAAATGCCATTACTTTAAATTTAGAGGATTAAAAGAAATGATAAATTATGACACCGATGCTTTTCCCAGGGGAATTGCTTAAGTTACATAAGTGAACTGGAAGGATTCCTACTGAGAATCTAAACTGTGTCACAGATTTAGTTTGTTGAAAACTTACTGCTGTCTAATAACTGTAACATTCATATCATAAACAGAAGTTGCCTTCATTGAGATTACAGAGGAAGGTATAAAAGGAATTTCTAGTGCTGGGCAATAATTGTAAGTATCATACCATAAACAGAAGTGCCTTTATTGAAATTACAGAGGTAGGTATAGCAGGAAGAAGTATATGTGTGTTTATAAGTAAACGGTGGCTGACAGGTTAGAGGCAAACAGGAAACGGTATCCACAAGCATAAATAATGGTATGGATGGAACAAACAATCAAGCTGTCTATAAACAATCTAGAGTCTGGTTGAAATGCATGAAAGGACACACAAAAAGTAGTATACTTGATGCAATAAATTGTTGAAATTAAGCACTGATAATAAACTGTATCTGACTGAATCAAAAACTTAATTAGCCCTATCCTAAAACAAAAAAACATGATGATGATCATCATCATTTTATCACATACTTTTCCATGCTTGTTTAGATCTCATATGAAGTTTATATTGGCAAATTTTCTATGGCCAGATGCCTTTTCTGTCACCAACTCTCACCTATTTCCAAGCAAGGTAGTTTTTGTCCCTGGCCAGATATATTTCATGGAAGACTAAAAATAAACAACATTGCTTACAGGATGATGTTTGTTTGCAACTATCATGCGCTGTCAAAACAAGGATATGTACACACACACACACACAAAATGGGCTCCTTCCAGTTTCTGTCTACCAACTCCACTCACAAGACTGATCATCCCAAGAAGACACTTACCAAAGGTGCTACCTTAGATATACGAAGAAAAGCAGAAAATTTTTTTTAATATCTGTGATGCAACTCATATCAAAGATTCAAACAGTTTTGAGACTTTAGGAACCATGGTTCAAATGCTTTAATCTCATTGGTTTCAGTTGTTAACCAAAAGGTCCTATAAACCAAAATAACCCTATGAAAAATATATCGACCAGAAACTTCTATATAGAAATATTCTCTGTCAAGCAAGATTGGAAATATTTTGTTTTGAAGACCAAGCTAAATAAAAGAGTGAAAACCTGATCATATTAGGCAACAGAAAGAGCATTTTTTTTTCTCTCCTTCCCTTTTTTTCTTCAATTTGATGTTTTTCATTTTAGAAATATACATACCTACATGAACCTTCTACTTACTATCAAGCTATTATTATTATTTTTTTTTTTTTTTTTTTTGAAGTTATAAGGAATAATATATCAAAATGTGGTTTCTGTATTCAAACCTGATTGCAATTGGTAATCAGTGAACATGGACCAATACATAAATTTAATCAAATGTTTTCACCACATAAATAGGCTATGCCAAATGTTATTATGCCAAGCAACAGATTTAAAAGAAGAACATCCTTCGTCTGAGACATATTTATAAAAAAAGTCAATCAAGTTTTCCTTCTTTTGAACTGGTTTCCCAACATATCAGTAGACTGCAGGCCAATGACTTCTTGTTTAAAATCTGACAGAAGTTCCTCAATAATGCAATCAAATGTATTTTGAAAGATTTAAAATTCTTTTACATTTTCATTCTAACCTAAAAACTACACTGTTGAAACTAACTTCAGACTAGTAAGAATGTCTTGAGCAAATTTGAAAGGAAATTAAAAATTTGCTCCATAGTTGTATATTTTCATAACAGAAATTATAGATGAAGTTATTCAACTTTGCTGGGAATGAAAAACAAGGGTTAACTTATGTTGGAAAGCTTTCACAGCAGAGTATGTCTTATATAAGTTCTGAATTGTTTTGTATCTAAGATTGAAGTTGTTGAGATTATGTTGTTATGGTAGCTCAGAAAGACATTTTACACAATCATTCACCATTGAGATTGGCTGAGAAAAAATATTTCTCATTAAAAGAATAAAAACAAAAAATATGTTTAATGTTAACTTCAATCTGAAGATCAAAAAAATTAGAGATAACTTCACCACAGCTAAACCATATTACAACGGAATGTGGCATGGCAAGACATAATATTCAACTTTTATTTCTTCACAAAATTTTTCAAAACTGGCAATAACTGAGAACATTCAATCAAATAAAATTCATTGTTGATACGACTGGTTACATCACACATGAGATAACTAAATGCTTTCCATAAAGTGTCTGCTGATAAAAGATGCTGTAAAACACTACAAAAACTAAAAGTGTAGACATACCTCACCGTTGCAAGCTTTGTAAATTTGTTAAATACAATCTTTTTCTATGCATTTTTTTTTTTACCCCAACTATCAGTTATTATAACTTTGATATGTTTCCAGACCAAATTATATCAGTCAAATGTTTTCTCCACTTTTTTGAAAATATTTTCACCAGTAAGTTCCTTGATGCCTGCTGCTCACCGAAGCTAGTTCTTCCGTCACTTCAAAGTTAACATTAATTCCCCAAATGAACAAAGGCAGTACTGAATTGTCAAACACATCTGTTGATTCATCAAGAACCAGACAAAGCCACTGGACATCTTATGTTTTATTGTTTAATTAGCACAGGATGTTGTCTCCTGTGTCTTTGACTCTCCTAGTTACTGCTTTTTGCAGAAAGACTAATATTCTGGAATAAATCTTTCCACCCACCCACCCCATGAACATACTTCTGTTGTTGCTATCATATATAGTTTAATTAATTCACCATCAGTATATTGTTTTCTTTTCTTAACTAACAAATAAGCCACTCCAAACAAGCTTTAGTTACAGGTTCATTATTAGCACTTATACAAGTAAAAAACAACTGTTTTAAAATACTTTGCTTCAAGCCTTCATGTTTTTAATGATATAGCTTCCCTGCTAGATGAGAAGAGTGAGATGACAGCTTTATTTTGTAATGCTTATGTATATTATATTCCTTTAACACTACAATAGATTCACTGCATGTTACATACAATATTACTTTTCCCTCTTGTTTCCTTTTTCTTTTTCAGTCACAAAATTATTCTATCTTTTAATCTCCTTTCAAGATGCAATATTCAGAGTAAATATTTTACCTCTTGTAGTATCATGAAGGAATGAATAAATGACTATATATATATATATATATATATATATATATATATATATATCAAATCATTATTATCATCATCATTTTAACATTCACTTTTCCACTTACATGTATTAGACAAAATTCACTGCAGCAGATTCTTACAACCACATGCCCTTCCTGTTGCCTATCGTCACCTGTTTCCAACCAAGTTAACATTTCTCCTTAACCAAACATGGCTTCATGGTGGATTGGGAACAGGCAAACACAAACACACAATTTCTTCAATTTTCCTTTTCTGCCTCGCTTTTTCTCAGAATTTTCCAGCAAATGCAAACATATGGAACCATTTCTTTTGGTGAACTGGAGGACACCATCCTTTCCAGATTCAGCAGCTGTCTCACAGAGTTTGGACCCCTCTCCATTGAATGGTTCTACAACAACTAGTTTAATAATGGCTTTACAGTCAAATGGGACATTACTAACATTCTTTTCTTTTCCCATTTTTATACACCCTTCCACTTTTTTGGCTGTGTGGTAAGTAGCTTGCTTACCAAACACATGGTTCTGGGTTCAGTCCCACTGTGTGGCACCTTGGGCAAGTGTCTTCTACTATAGCCTCGGGCCGACCAAAGCCTTGTGAGTGAATTTGGTAGGCGGAAACTGAAAGAAGCCCGTCGTATATATGTGTATGTTTGTGTGTCTGTGTTTGTGCCCCCACCATCGCTTGACAACCGATACTGGTGTGTTTACGTCCCCGCAACTTAGCGGTTCGGCAAAAAGAGACCGAAAGAATAAGTACTAGGCTTCCAAAGAATAAGTCCTAGGGTCGATTTTCTCGACTAAAGGCGGTGCTCCAGCATGGCAGCAGTCAAATGACTGAAACAAGTAAAAGAGTAAAGAGTATACGTTTTTGTTTTTGTTTTCTCTTGTACCAGCATCCTGATTTGCAAATAGAATAGATCATATGCTCGGAGCCTGCAGATTGCTTGGAGGAACAAGGCATATTATAAAAACCTACTTAGACCCATGTCTCCATGCTCCAAAGTAAGAAAGTATTAGTAGCTTGTATTTTTATACAGTGTACATTAAATCATATTAATCTCTCACTGAATGAAGCATCTTTTTGTTGATCTTACCCTAATGGAACACTAAACTACATATATGTGTGTGCATGCATGCACATGTGCACGCACACATACACACAAAGTAGGCTTCATTCGGTTTCCGTCAAACAGATCTACTCACAAGGCTTTGGTCAGTCAGGGGCTATAGTAGAAGATACTTGCCCAAGGTGTCATACAGTGAGATTGAAACCATGTTAAACAGTACATGTGCTTTCAAAAGTAGTGAAATATAGGTTGAAAATGGACAACACAGAGAAATATAGCAGCTAATAAAACTAATAAAAATAAGGTTTATAAGAAAATATAAGGTATGGAATGCTATCATACATATTTGTGTGTTTATAAAGCAAAACGTTGAGAGAGTGTTGTAGAAAACAGTGTTGTCTATACATGTCACCTGACAAAAAGTGATTCACAACTTTGCTTCTCATTCAGCAAATGTGTTTTTAAGAGAATTGAAAATGTGAACGGACAAACAGCCAATTTAGTTATGCATTGCTTTTAACAATATTATGATTGAAAAACTGCAAATGGGCAATGGATGGCTCCCCAACCACATGGTTCCATGTTCAGTCCCACCTTGGCAAGTGTCTTCTGCTTATAGCCTTGAGCTGCTCAAAGGCTTGTGAATCGATTTGGCAGATGGAAACTGAAAGAAGTCTGTTGTATATGTGTTTGTCCACCACCACTGCTCAACAACTAGTGTTGGTGTGTTTATGTCCCCATAACTTAGCAGTTAGGTAAAAGATGCCAATAGAATAAGTACCAGGAATTACATAAAATAATAAGCACTGGGATCAATTCATTCAACTGAAATTCTTCAAGGTAGTGCCCCAGTATGGCCACAGTCTTGTAAAAGTAAAAGATAAAAAACTATAAGTCTCTTCTGAACAGTCCTTACAAAAACCAGAGAGAGCTTTTAAACCTTTAGCATTCAGATTACTCTATCAAATCTAATGCTTATTTATTCACATTGTTTTGAATTAATCATGCATTATCTTGTAGTTTTGAGACTTTGACAAGGACAGAAAAGACCAATATAAACATAAAACAGGTAGAATATTTGAGCCTGATATGGCTTGTTTGAATGCCAAAGGGTTATCCCTTCAGCATGTGATCATTTATATTCTAGAATGACATTATAGGGTAAGTCTGAAAGGCTGGATTGGGTCAGTTTGAACATAAAGCAGTTAGAATATTTTTGGCTGGATATAACTCGTTGAAATGCTAAAGGGTTGAACCTGAAGAGATTTAACAAAATGTGATATACAGCAACCGAAATATTTAACCCACATTTCTAATTTAGCAAAAGCTTTATCAAGGCCAAAAATAATTAAAGAAAAAAAAGAAAGAAATTACACAAATCTGATAACTAACATAGACCTGAAAAGGATTTTCAAGGCTCTCTTTGATGATATACAAATCTAAAATCCCTTTGAAACAAAACAATAAAAAGTTATACTGGAGAGGGAAGAATTTGTGTAACCATCAGAATGGTGATAAGGATGTTTCAGTAGCATGTGCCAAGTTCCTTGATTGATAAATATGAAGAGGTGCTGAAAAGTTCTTGCTTTAAAGGTATCGTGAAAGGCCTGGTTGGAGGCCCAACCTTCCAAGTTCTTTTACAGGGCTTAGAAAAACTGAAGGACTGCTGCAATAAATGCGTGAATCTGAGACGGGGGAATACATTGAGTAAAATCATAATTAACTGATCTTCCTATATTTTCTTTTACCCAAAGCCAGGAACTTTACAACCCTCACCCTTGTAGTGTTTTTTTTACAAATAAATGAATTAAGATTATTAGTATGTCAAGTTGTAAAAGATGAAATGCTTGACTAAATAAGGTACTGAAAGAAGATGAGTTAGGAATTAGTTTTGGTTATCCTTTTTATTATGATATTTATCTCAAGTATCTCAGATCAAATGAAGTGCAGATCTATACTTTCAACACTGAAACAGCCTACTGTCAGTGTTTCAAAACACATAAATACATACATAAAACAAAAGGATTTAAGCCTCAAGACAAAACAATTTAATATAAATTGTAAATCTATGAATTTGTGAAATTAAAAATTCATTATTTTCTTCAGCACAGATTCTCATAGGTTGCTATGCACTTTCAATTGATCCTTGTTAACAAGGTTCCCAGTCCCTGCTCTCTGTAATCAATAGATATTCTAGAAATAGCAGTCAAATTGCCATCAAAGCATAAAAAAGGAAGGACACATTGGACACTGCAGTCTAAGATACACAATTCGTTAAAAAAAAACATTAAAACTGAAAAGACCAGTCGCAGTTGTGTCTACTCATGAGCATGACCTGGGGTTAAATAAAAGCAATAACAGACTGTGAAGAAAAGACACCAAATCTTCTCAGAGTTTTTGCTTCATGCAAGAAATTACTGTCCTGTATAGAGGAACCAATTTTCATCTGTTTATACCTTTTGAAATCAGGCCACTTAAGACCACACAGGATTGTATGATACAAAGCCAAAATAAGCAGTAGGAAATTACTTTGACCCTTCTACTCTGGAAATCAGATATAACCACTCAAAATTTCATTACTCTTAACTACCGAAAAGTAGTTTTATATACCAATCTATGTTCAGTTTAGGAATGTCACGTTTGCAAGTATTTTCTACTGTCAAGTTTATTGAGGCAACGTGACTCAACAAACTTAAAAATACTAATTCATTCTTTTTTTTTTACTCTCTTTTGTAGATATCTAACACAATTACTGAAATAACCATAAAATTTAAATTTGCTGTTAAAGGGTTAATAATGCATTCTTTATTTACAAAAAATTACTTAATCATGCGAGCTTTATCTTTTATCCTTTACTTGTTTCAGTCATCCGACTGTGGCTGTGCTGGGACACTATCTTGAAAGGTTTTACTGGAACAAATCAACCCCAGGATTTTTTTTTAAGCCCAGAATTTATTTTATCAGTCTATTTTGCTAAACTGCTACGTTACAGGGATGTAAACAGACCAACAGCAATTGCAAGCAATGGCAAGTGACAAACACAAACACATATGACAGGCTTCTTTCAGTTTCCGTCAACTAATTCTACTCACAAGGCTTTGATCAGCCCGAGGATATAGTAAAAGACACTTTCCCAAAGCGTTACACAGTGAGACTGAACCCACAATCACATGGTTGGGAAGTAAGCTTCTTATTTCATTATTGCCCACAAGGGGCTAAACATAAAGGGGAAGTAAGCTTCTTACCACACAGCCACACCTGCACCTTGTTTACAAAAAAAAAAGAAAAAGAAAAAAATTCTTAGAAATATAAAATATTTAGTAACAACCAATGTTGTATACTTTTATTCTTTGGAGGTAAATATCTTTAAAAAAAATTGTGAGATATTTTAGTTTCTTTATCTTGCTGCCCTCAACTTCTGATGTAGTGGTAGGGGTACCATCATGATATACGAGTCTAGGGTACCTAAATCTGGCAAAAGTTTAATATTTAACTTTAAATATATAATTTCATGAGACACCTTTGTTGTGTTCCAAACACCATCAAGAAAAGTTAAATAATACTACACTCAATCTTTTCATATTTTTGATTATTTAAAAAAAAAGTCTTCAACTTCTTTTTTCTATTATTCAAAAGGATTTTTCAACCCAATATTTATATGCCATCATGTGCTTCAAAAAGAAATATTTCAGGATTTTTTGAAAGTTTATAAAATTCATATGACATCAATATACGATTATTGCCAGTAAGAATAAAGTTTTTAAAATGAACAAAGGAATTCGAAAGATTGGTTTGCTCCATTAGTAGAACACTCATCATATCTGCAGGTCCAAGTCCTACGGGTAACCGTCAACTTTTATTTTTTTTTAAAATCCAAAAAGGAAGTTTTTCAACCCCATTTTTACATGCAATTATTTACAGCTTTACATACTGTTAGATCCACAGTTCCAAAATAGATTGTCACATTTTTTTCAAAAGTTTATAAAATTCATGCATCACCAAAAGAAAAAATATATATATAGATAGATAGACAGATAATTCATGCATTTAGATTGTTTGTATATTTTGTTAGAAACAGTCACAAAAAGGTTACACAAAGAAAATCAAAAGACAAGCACCAATTTTATGAACTTTCATAAATAGAGAAAACAATTTATTTTAAGTGATATAAATGTATTATTAAAGAGAAAAAAAATTTGAATTATTTTTGTGCAAAAGAAACATGCAAATTACTATGTGTGTGGTATAAGTAAGAAAAAATAAATCACTTTGTGATTACAGTCATACTGAAAAAAAATTACCTACTGCAATGTTTCTCGTCATTCTTGTTGGCACAATCGTAATCTTTATCGCACACCAAAGCTACTGGAATGCATGTACATTTGCTATCACCACAGCTAAACATACTCTCCGAACACTGACAGTCGGTGGCAGTGAGAACTGTAAGAGAAAGAAAATGAAAGTAAGTACAAATAAAATGCAAGCGAATTAATACAAATATATTTGTGTATGTAAAACAAACACACATGACAACATAAACACACACACACATATATATATATATTAGAAAAAATAATAATCAGGTATTCAGATGTCTGGATGGTTGTATATTTACAGATTTTTATTCATATGTCACATATATGCCACGGTGGTGCACCAGCATGACCGCAGCCACTTGGCTGAAACACATAAATAAATAAATAAATATATATGTGTGTGTGTTCTTTTATTTTTTACTTGTTTTAGTCATTTGACCATGGCCATGCTGGGACACTACTTTCAATGGTTTCAGAGAACAAATTGATCCTAGTATTTGTTTTAAATCTACTATGAGTCCAATGAGTCTCTTCTGCCAAAAAACCCTAAATTATGAGGATATAAACAAATCGGCAACAGCTGTCAAGCAATGGTGAAGAACTAACACACACACACACACACACACACAAACACACACACACACACACACACAAACACACACACACACACACACACAACAGGCTTCCACACAGATTTTGCCACACTCACAAGGCTCTGATCAGCCTGGAGCTATAGTAGAAAACACTTGCCCAAGGTGCACTGCACACTGGAACTGAACTTGAAACCACACGGTCACAAAGCAAGCTTCTTAACCATGCAGCCATTCCTTCATTGACTTGTTTCATTGAACAACTGTTTTACCATGTTAACATGGCTTAGATAGGAGTAAATTTGATGGTATCCCAAAGAACTACACAGAGCTTACAGTCAATGACTCCAAGGGAAGGTACACTTAACATATATATACTCTGCCTCCAGGGAAAGGGAAAATTCCACATCCTTGTCCCATTTGATCTGGAAACTTCAGAATCAGAGAAATATCCTCTAACATGGAACATTTCCATCAAGGACCTTCTTATCCTGAGTGCAAAACTATTGATGTTGTCCCTACAAGAAACTGAGCATATTCCAACAACCAGTTATGTTCCTTAGTAAGGAAATCAAAACTGTTATAGTTCTGACATCTGTAGAAATCTTCATCAACTAATTTTAAGCCATTATCTGTTAATGACATCCTACAAAAAGTAACTGAAATTTATATTGCATTGGACATTCTAATGAAAACAAGGAAGCTATTTCTTATGCTACCACTACCTGCCATCTAGCAGCTATTGACATTTGTTAAGATACGGATTCCACCACATGCTTCAAACAAGCTAATGAGAATGAGCCTCAGTCTTCTGCCAATGTCACTTAACCTTATTTAGAAGCCATGACTGCCTTACCACTCAATATTAAGCATCCAAACAATCAGACAAGCTTTTAGAATTTATGGAAGTAAATTAAACAATGCTGAGTAAGATTTTAATATAATTGTTTAAACTCTCCACATGTGTTAAGTACATATACCTCTCTCTCTCCATCTTTCTTTCTCTCTCTCTCTCTGCACTCACAAATATCAACAATGTTTCTCTTTAAAACTAATAAAAATCATTAACAAAGATCAAGCTCAAACACAGTTGTGTTATCTCTGTCTGTCTGTCTCTCTCTCTCTCTCTCTCTCTCTCTCTCTCTCTCTCTCTCTCTCTCTCTCTCTCTCTCTCTCTCTATATATATATATATATATATATATATATATATATATATATATATATATATATATATATATATATATATAGGCATACATACATGCGAGTGTGCATGTGTGTGAAAACAGCAACAGTAAAACTAGATTTACCTTTTCACAGAAAGCTATTTAATAGAAATTTTTTTTTTTTTTTGGGAGTTACATGCATTCATTACAGGTTCTTCATTATCTCCATGATAAAATAACATTGGTAGTAAGTGGCAAATGGCTACATGTGAACAAAAGTCAAAGAACCATCTGAAAAACAAGTCATCGATATATTCAATTACAATTAGAATTATATGCAGTTAATCTATTTCGTATTTGTTCAATGTTCTAATATTGCAGTTGCATTCACGTATTTCAATCTGTGTAATTTTTCATCAATCCAATTTTGAAATTTAAACTTAAAGGAGAATTGTAATTGAGAAATCTGATACATCAAGTACTATAGTTTGGTAGAATTCAATTCAAATAGATGTTGTTGCTGCAAGAGTGTGGCTACAGAAATCAGAGCACTTTACAGAGTGAATGAATAAAATTATGAATATCTTCATCACTGTTTACTGTCCACTTTCCCATGCTTGCATAGGTCAGATGGAATTTCTTATGGCTGATTCTTCTAAGGCCAGATATCCTTACTGTCACCAACTATTACTTGCTCCCAAGTAGAGTTATATTTCACATGGCTAGACATGTTTTTGCCAGAAGGCTAGAAATGAACAACATCACTTGTATAACAGTGATATTTACAACTATCAAGACAAGGGAATGCACACACACACAAATTCCATAGTAAGGTAGGTTATAGATTTGAAAAAAGTTATATAGGATACAGTAAAGTAAAAAGAGATGTAGTTATTCATGAAGTAAGGATGTATACCACCCAGAGCTTGTGACAACCCAATCAAAACAAATATCATTGCAAAGGTGACAAACACATGCACAAACCACATATCACCTGGCCAGACTATCTGTGGTTCATATTCATACTATCATTAATGCCAAGGTCACAATTTCTAATGCTAACTGAAAGAACTCTCACAAGCAATAATGTCTTCACTTACAAAAATCTCATCTATTTTCTCACATCTCTCTGCAAGCTACAAAATATGGTCACATGCTTTCATTACAACCTGGCTAATAATATTAACTGGACCCTCTCTGAAATACAGTGGAGAAAAATGAGCAGTAGAGAGGGAATATAGTAGTGATGATGGGGGAGGGGAGTTTCAATTTACATATATATCAAAATAATGGAGCAACTGTGTTGCTTGACCTGCTAGAAATAGCAGCCAAATTTCCCAGGGAGACGGGTACATTGGATAATGTAATCTTAGATACCTCAACTAGCTCTTTTCTGAAATACAGAGGGAAAATGAACCATAGAGAGGGAATGTGGTAGTGGTGATGGGGAGCTCAGTTTACGTATATGTTAAAATATGGAGCAAGATAATATAATACCATCACCCTAAAAAGATGGAAAGGTCATGGTTGGAGTGTCTTTAATCTGCTCAGTCAGAGCTAACATAGAGCTTAGCAAATTAAGAATTGCTATCTAGCAGTGATAGCAGAAGAGTCTAGCATGCTGGCAAAATTTTCTTGAAGTATTTATTCAGATTTGTCCCTCTATGATCTGAGTTCAAATCTCAAGAGGGTCAGGCCTTTGCATTTCATTCCATGGGTGATATAAGTAAGGAAGTGGGATCAATTGGACGAACTATACATTCCACGAGCTTTTCAAAAAAAAAAAAAAGATCCATATTTAAGCAGGAGAATATGGCTAAGACAATAGAACGTCAGTTTCATCTCTGTGTATTTCCAAGTTGAAATCTCAATGAAGTCTGCTACATTTTTATTCTTCCTGGGGCCCAAGAAAATAAGCATCAGTCACTTTGTATGTGTATAAACATGCACAAACACACTCAAATCTCTCTCCCTCTTTATGCACACACATACACACACTCATTCATTCACACAAGCTTCCTTGCTATCATTCTTGATTCAAAAGTGAGTGAAATGACTGTGTGAGGGGGTTTAGTCCCAGATCAGACTTGATTGAGTAAACATATTGTAAAAGGCATTCCAACCATGAACATCTCATCTAGTTTAAGGTAATAGGGTGCAATATGAGGAAAATTTGGTTGCTATTTTGTAGCACATGAAGCAACCAAGTAGAGACTGACTCATTCATTGACTTAGGTGAATGCAGTGAAGCTAGTATAGTGATTGTGTATAGTGACCGTGTGTGTGAAGTATATGCCTGTTTATTGTGTGTGAGAGAGGGAAAGAGAGAGAGAGAGAGAGAGACAGAGAGAGCATTTGTATGCATGTGCATTTCAAATAAACTGAAATATAACCCAAAAAGAAATGATAATAAAGATAAATAAACGGTCTTCAAGCGCAAAAGGTCATTAGTTTCCAAAATCACAAATAATTAAAGTAATTAAATTCAGCTGTGAGCAAAAAAAAACTGGATTCACCTTCTTTCAAATGCATCTTCCAAGTTAAGTCATGCTGACAGGTTAGAAATTAGAATCTTCACAGCTAACAAGAACAATTAGTGCAGTGCCAAAATGTTTACCTTCTAGCTAAAGCATAATATTTTCTTTTCTTTTCTGTTTTCTTTTTTAAAGCAAGTCTTTTAATTTAACAACATTTTCTCATTTGTAAGGATTAATCCATCTTTAATACCCCCCCCCACCCCCACCCTATTATGGAAGTCCGAAGAGTAATTAATTTACATCTTCCAGCAAAAACAAAAGAGTCAATGATTAACTCTTCAAGAGTGTCATTAGGGGTTTTGTACTAATATCTTTAATTCTAATACAATTTGATTTCCTATTTTCATTAAGTCTCATAAACCATTAGGCTGTTAAATCACAGTTAAGTACTTTGTTGTTTTCCTGTACTGAGTTTAAAGAAAGTCAGTCATTGCAGTGGAAGAATTTGAACTCACACACAGCACCAGACCAATTATCAAGCAAGCTTAGGACTGGAAATGTCCTGGATTTCTGGATTTTCTAGTTTTCTGGAGATAATCTAACCCTTTAGCCTTCAGATTACTCTGTCAAGTGCAACACTTATTTATCTTTTATTTTTTTAAATATTTTACTTGTTTCAGTCATTTGACTGTGGCCATGCTGGGGCAATGCTTTGACAAGTTTTAATTGAACAAATCAACTCCAGTACTTATTTTTTTACTAAGCCTGATACTTATTCTATTGGTCTCTTTTGCTGAACTGCAAAGTTATGGGGACATAAACACATCAACACCAGTTGTCAAGTAGTGGTGGATAAACACAGACACACATAGATAGATACATACATACATACCTACATACATATATATATATATATATATGGGAGAATATACAAATAATAACAACAGACGAGGACAGGTGGTGTAAATAACAAAAGTATATATTAGTATGACGCTCGGGAATACGGAAAGTCTTTGACGTTTCGAGCTACGCTCTTCAACAGAAAGAATACGGAGACAAGGAGAAAAACACGGAGAATATATATATATATATAGATATATATATATATATATAGACGGGCTTGTTTCAGTGTCCATTTACCAAATCCACTTATAAGTAGGCATATGATCAAAGACATTCCAATTATGACCAGCCTTTCTTTTTTAAGGTAGTAGGGTGTGATGTGAGGAAAATTTGGTTGCTATTTTGTTTTAAGTTGAGCAACCAAGTAGAAACCCTCTTATTGGCCAATGACACTACTGCTTGTTATACTTCCACATGTTATTTACGAAGCCAAAAATGTCAAAACAGACAATTGGAATCTGGTGCAGCTCTCTTGCTAGCCAACTCCTGTCAAACCATCGAACTCATGCCAGCAAGGAAAACAGACATTAGAGGGTGATGATGAAAAGAGGGAGAGATACTCAAGTGTGCTTGAATGGAAGTGATACAAACACAGTTAGCTCTAAGGTGCAGAAGCCTTAAAAAGCAATAGAGAAGGCAGAGAGAGAGGATACAACACATTTGTGGTTCAGAGGTTGGAGCAACTTCATGCAAATCTGTCAGCTGCACTTTCTTTGAATGTGATCCAGAATGTATAGGATATGTGATCTAAAATGCAGCAGCTGCATCCTCCAAGATGTGAGATCACTCAAGTTTCACCTGAACTTTACTGAGGATCAGTAATCGTTGAAGCCTCAAGTAATTTCTGGTCCCAAAGAGGAATGCTTGACTTAGACAAATGTGAATTACATAGAATCAGCTGGAAAACAGAGGGACAAGATGACATGAAATAAAACATCTCAGCTGGAGAATGAACATATAAATTTCATTACTTGCTAAAGTGGTGAGCTAGCAAAATTGTTAGCATGTTAGACAAGATGCTAAGCAACATTTCTTCAAATTGTTTACGTTCTAAGTTCAAATTCCATCAAGGTTGGCTATACTTTTCATCCTTTCAAGGTCAATAAAATAAGTACTAGTCACATACTGGGGTCAATGTCATTGACTAGCATCTTTCCCAAAATTTCAGGCTTTGTGCCTATAGTTGAAAGACATATACATTACTTGCTGGATAATTATCACATTTCTATGGTACCTGCACAGTTGGAGAAAACACCTATAGAAATATAAAGCTTTTATAGTAACTATGCTACTTTGCTTAAGAAAACAGCATCTGAATTACATTAACTAGTTACTATTCACATAAATGAAGTTTTCTTGAACTGTGTGTTATTATTCTTCTGAACTGATATCTTTCTATTGAACATAGAATTGAATCTAACCATTCTTTTATTGATTTCTCTTTGAACCTATATTTGGCAGCACCAACAACTAAAATCTGTTGTTGCTTGTTTTTCAAATGAACTACCGTCTTGGCACATTTATACTCCTTTCTCACTCAGTTAAGTTAATAATATATTTATCTTTTGGCTACAAGTTAATACTTTCATTCAATGCATTCTTAAATGCAAGTCATATTCTGGAAAGTTAGAACTGAATCTGAAAGCAAATCGGGAGAAAAATAAGCAAATCCTTCAACTCCCTTGGCAAACACAAAATACTGTCTTTGCATTACATTGTGTCTTATAGAAAATATTCATTAACACTGCTATCTTATGTGTCACTGCTCACATGTGTAATAGTGGAAAGGATATTTACTATTGTCATGCTAATTAATGCTAACTTAACCAATACCTTTTCTGTAGTTCATGAATACATCTTCACTCACCTCATGTCTTCTTCATAATTGAGCCAAGTTCTCTCTGCTTCTGCTATTACTACTACTACTACAATGGTCTCCATATGTCTGAACTTGCTGGCAGATTAACACTTCTAGCCTAGACCCTTGAATCATGTCTGCTTTTCTCTTCCCATTAACCCTTTTGTTACCATATTGTTGTTGGAATTAAAAACAAAAGCTGTTGCTTTAGACAATGTTTGCTTTGTAACCACATGGTTTCAGGTTCAGTCCCACTATGCAGCACCTTTGGCAAGTATCTTCTCCTACTGGTCCAGACCAACCAACAGGCTAACCAATACTTTGTGAGGGAATATTGATAAATGGAAACTGAGTAGAAGTCCATCATGTGTGTGTATATGTGTCTCCTCAACTGTTTGACAACCAGTGTTGGTTTGTTTACATCCCAGTAACGTAACGGTTTCGGTAAATGAGATTGATAGAATAAGTAACAGACTTTTGAAAAATAAGTACTGGTGTTAATTTGTTCCATTACTAAACCCTTCAAGGCAGAGCCTTAACAAACTACAGTCCAATGACTGGAACAAGTAAAAGATAATAGTTTACTAAAAAAAATAACTGAAAGATTATCAGTTTATTTGCATCCTGTAACCTGCACTACTTTGGGTCAAGAGGCAAAACGTTCATCTCTCAAATGGCCTTGCCTATCTAGTTGAAAACAAATGTTGCAGGATAGGAATAACTCATGGTTCTAGTTAGCAGCATTTCAGTAGAACTGGTGAGGTACTTCAGTTCATTAGTGTGCACGGATGGTATGTTAATTCTTCTTCAGAATATACTTGGTTGATGAGCACTCCCAGGATAACCCCCATCCCATTTCACCTCAGATGCATTTAATCAAGACCATTTGTTTATGGCCTTACAATCCAATAGATTAAAATTCTTGCCCCTTGAACACATTCCAGGGATCTATTGTATGCGTTCTGATGCACCTAGTGAAATGAAAAGTAAATGGGCGCCAGAACATGAAATAAAAAAGCAAGCTTTTAGAAATAGCAGACAAGTCTTGCCAAATATTTTTTTTGAAAAAAAGGAAGTTTGCATGTAGTCCTTGGTACACTGTCTGTACTTATGAGGGGGTCCTGAAAAGTTCCTGGCTGAAAAGGCCTCGTTGGATGCCCAACCTTTCAAGTTCTTTTGCAGGGCTTAGAAAAACTGAAAGACATCTGCAACAAGTATATGAATCTGAGAGGGGCAGGAATATGTTGCATAAAATCATAATTAACTGATCCTCCTGTATTTTCTTTTACCCAAAGCCAGAAACTTTTCAGCACCCATTTGCACTTGTAAATGCACATACATGCACACACATTAGATGTTCACAGCTGGAACACATTTGATCATAAGTTTGACCTGCAGCTAAACATCCATGGCCACCATTCATTTTGAAAGCTAAAAATTAATGAGTTTATTTTGCACAAGTTACAGTAAGTTGCCATATCATTATCATAAACTCTGTCTTGCATAAACTCTGTCTTGCATAAACTCTGTCTTTTGGCTACAGTTCCTGCTTGTAATTGATATACTCTGTATCATTGTTTTTGTTATATAACTGAATTATATGAGAAGTGTTGGTAATTCATGTTACTTATTTAATGTGACAGTATTATTAAGATATATTTTTTTACTAGTTTCAGTTATTGGACTGTGGCCATACTGTAGACCCTGTCTCCAATGGTTTTAGTGAATTATATCAACCTCAGTACTTGTTTCAGTCTGGTACTTCTTTAGTCAATCTCCATTTGTTGAATTGCTAAATTACATGATATAAAAAGCCACAATCATAAACAATATACCAAAAACACAAACAGACACACATAATGTGTTTAGACAGATAGACAGCATGCAAAGCAGTGCTTTGAAAAAAAACAAAAAACTTTTAGATCAGTTCAAATATGTTTGGGACATTATATATTACTATTATTATGATTATTATTATTATCTGAAGGCAGCAAGCTGGCAGATTTGTTAGCACACCAGCTAAAATGCTTAGCGGCATTTCAACTGTCACTATGTTCTGAGTTCAAATTCCGCTGAGGTTAACTTTGCCTTTCATCTGTTTGGGGGTCGTTAAACTACGTACCAATGAAATTCTGGGATCAATGTAATCAACTAGTCCCCTCCCCCATAATGTCAGGCCTTAGTAAAATGGGTTATTATTATTATTATTATTATTATTATTATTATTATTATTAATAAAGAATATAATATATAAAATTGTAAAATAAATTTTGAGGATGAACAAATCTGCATACCCTTTACTATTAATTATAGTATATACTTCAAACAGTTTTACCATCCAGCAAAGCATACACAGAATTACCCATCAGAAGAATTCCTGGAATGACTGACAACTAATAGTAGTCACAGAAGTTAAATACTGATCGAAGTGAAGTGGTTACCCATTAACTGTAGCTTAACTGAGAATCATTGTATCTGCTGGATAATATATCCCACCAAACTCATATATATATATATATATATATATATATATTGAACCCAAAAGACTACACAAGCTATACAAACAGTTCCAACAATTGTACTAACAGAGCATGAAACTTACAGTAGCTCACATTTAAATCCTAGGTTTATCAAACATTTGTCTCTCACTGGGTCAAGTAGATTTTTTGTTGATCCTACCCATAAAGGAAAACCACAGATATATATATATATATATATATGCATATATATATATATATACATATATGTATATAGAGAAAGAGAGGGGGGAGAAAGATAGTTATGGCTGGTTCACAGGGTTACCAAAGTTTCGCATCAGCATTTCATGGGCACAAAATCCTGGGTAATCGCATGAACCAGCCATAAGTATCTTTCTTCAAATATTCTACTGCTCTATAATTAAGAGTGTGCTTCTCTTTCAGATTTATGGTCTACTGAAACATATAAATATATATATATGTATATATATATATATATATATATATATATATATATATATATATATATATATATATACACACACACACACACATAAATATATACATATAAACACACACACATATAAACTACAAGTAAATTTTCATATTTGTCATGAATTTAGACAGCTTCAGAAAGTTTAAAAACCACCTTAATTTTATTGAACATAGCTATTTTGTTTGTTCTTATTTCAATCTTTACAAGCCCCTCTTTGCCATGAGAAACACCGATTGCTCTACAAGACAATTTTGTCAGTTACTTAGCACTTAACAGGTTAGGTTTTTCTACTAATGTCCATTTAACAAAGTAAAATACACTACAGAGTGAAAAATCAAAGTGTTTTGAGATTTACAAGAAGATTAAAAAAATGATAATAAAAAAAAGGGGAGAAAAAGAAAAGTGTAACCCAACCCACAACCTTGTCAGAGCACTATGAACGGGGTCTTTGGTTTTATCTAATATTGCACATTGAGGAAGCTAGATTTCCAAACTTGTAGCAACATTGGCTTTTGATGTTAATACAATCAATGTCAGTGTCAAAGGTCAAAACTCATTGTTGTTTACAATTACACCTGTTGCTCAGAAGTAGGGATAGAAAGTTTCATGGAATGCAATGATTGGAGATGAAAATGTTAGAAGGCGGCTCTTTGATCTTACACTAGACTGGAATGGAAATTACCATTCTTGCATTGG
Source organism: Octopus bimaculoides (assembly GCF_046866305.1). Taxonomy (NCBI): domain Eukaryota; kingdom Metazoa; phylum Mollusca; class Cephalopoda; order Octopoda; family Octopodidae; genus Octopus; species Octopus bimaculoides. The sequence goes on from NC_142933.1 coordinate 79,549,898, forward strand.
AGATTTTTATACCTTCAGTTGACATTCGGAAATTGCTTAAGTTACATTGTGCTATATAATTTCCCCTTTCTCTCTTATTTCTCTCTCTCTCTCTCTCTCTCCCCTTATCCTTTTTTGTCTTCAACTCTTATTCCTTCTGTGCATTTCTATGTGTGTGTGTGTGCGTGCGTGCGTGTGTGCACGTGCATTCAGTTATTCCCTTACTAGTTTTAGTCATTGTGTTACTGCTATGGGGGGTAGTTAGCCTATTTGTATTAACTTCAGTAGTCAATTCACTCTGGTGTACTATATTATTTATCTCTATTTATTGAACTGTTAAGTTAAATGACAACTGGACACAACATAATTACTACATTGGTTTTTAAGAAGTGTAAGCATAAACATGGACACACACAAGTAAATACATACATATATGTGTATTTATAATATCTATATGCGTGTATATATGGGTACATGAATGCATGCGTGTGTGTGTGTGTACCAATAAGTTAATTTGTACTTGTATGTATGTGTATGATAAGGTAGTTGAACCATCATTTTAGCTCTCATGAAATGTTTAACACTTAGCTTCCCACCCACCAACTTCCTTTTAGATATGAAGTTCTTCAGCTGTGTTTTACTCCAAAATTTTCAATGGTCTTGTGGTTGTCGTCAGCTGTATTTTAACTACAAATTTCTCTGAAAGCCTTTTGATATTATTAATATTATTTAGCAGTTGTTATTTAGCTTCAAGTAAGCCCTGATCAAAAGCATACCAGTCATTGACCATCCTATCATTTTGTATATCAGGAACTTCATGGTCCAATATATCCTCAAGGTGGCAGGTTCAGATTTGAGAGAAATTTCAGCTACTATTTCTGACAAACTGTGTAACCACATGGAAGTCTCCTAGCTGGCTAATTGTTTAGTTTTTGTGAAGTGTAAATAATGTGTGAGTGGGTTATAATGTTACCTTCCTTCGCGAATATAGTTTACCCTGAAGGGGAAGTAGAGTATCTGTAATTTTTGACAGACCATTTTAGACAGCTGGATGAAGTTTCCCAGACTGTTGTAGATAGACAGCTGAATAAAGTTAATATTTGAACTTCTGAAGAGTCAGTGTTTCAGCTGAAACACATAAGAAAATAAGAAATTCCAGATTTGACAGAGGTGCAGGTGTAGCTGTGTGGTAAAAAGCTTGCTTCCCAACCACATGGGTCAGGGTTCAGTCTCACTGCATGGCACCTTGGATATCTTCTACTATAGCCTTGTGAGAGGATCTGGTAGATGGAAACTGAAAGAAGCCCATTGTATGAATGCATATATGTATATGTTTATGTGCGTATATCTTTGCATCTGTGTTTGCCCTCCCACCATTGCTCTACAACCAATGTTGGTGTGTTTACATCCCTGTAACTTAACCGTTCAACAAAAGAGACTGATAGAATAAGTACTATGTTCACAAAGAATAAGTCCTGAGGTCGATTTCTCCAACTAAAAACACTTTAAAGCAGTGCTCCAGCATGGCTGCAGTCAAATGACTGAAACAAATAAGAGAGTAAAAGAGAGTATTAAGCATGTGGTCTAATATGTTTAACCTCTTTGATACCAATCCACCTGAAACTGCTCTTGGTTCTATGTTACAAACTTCATGTTTTAAAATAATCTAAATTAAAACATCACATCAATATTTCATGTTAATTTATGTTCCAAAATCCAGCTTAATAGCTTTTTATCTTTTACTCGTTTCAATCACTGGACTGCTTACCAAATTTTTAAAAAGTTTGATACTTATTTTATGGGCCTATTTTGCTGACCCACTAAGTTAAGTAGTGGGAGAGACAAATACACACACACAGTAGACTTCGATGCATTGGTCTCCCTGGAGCTATAATAGATTTCACTTGCCCAAAGTGCCACACAGGGGGACTGAACCTGAAACCAGGAGGTCATAAAGCAAGCTTCTTAACCACACAGCTTAATCTCCGTATTTTACCAAAGTTGACTTTGCTGTTCATTCATTCATTCCAAAATTGGGAAACTATCATCTCGGCCGAGAACTGGAGATTGATTCAATCAACCATGCTTCTTTTCCATTTACACTCTCATTAGAATATATTAGAGGTTCTCAAATCTATGGAATCTAGGAAAATTTGCTGCCTTTTAGTTCCAAGTCTTAGGACAACCAGGCAATTTAATCAATAATTTGGAGCAAAAGAAAGTTAACTCCACTAATTGTCATTTACTCAAGCATTACTTGCAGATATTTTCTATACCTGAACAAGAAACAACTTTGTTTGCTTCAGTTTACCTGGTTGATAACCGGTTCCACTTTCATTTCATTGTTGAGTGGTTAGCAGTGAGAAAAGTATCCATTTGTAAAAACCAATTGCTCCCTAACACTATACCAATGCCAAAGCTGTTGTGTGTAATATGCAGTAGTGAGGTGGGAATCATATTTATGCTAGCATGGAGAAATTGATGTATATAAATCAGGAAAAAGATTGGAAACCTCATTGGCTCTGTTATCACTTTTCAAAGTAACACTGAGAGTTTATGATAGAACAGTGAAAAGAAGAAAAAAAAGACCATTTTAGACTCCTCATCATCTATCAGCATCTTTAGAGACAAACTTAAGCATCAGCATCTTCACAAAAGTTTGAGGCTTAAATGAATAATTCTGCATATTAGAAAACCTATCCTCTATCACAAAACAACCTCATATTCTAGTTTCTGACCTTCTCATACCACTTCTCTCATGGTTACACCCCTCTTTTACGGTCATCTTCCTTTTCTTAAAGCCACTCCTTTCAATTCACATACCACATCTCCAAACATACATCATCCTTTCACTTCAATCCCTACATTTACAAGCTTGCAGCCAAAACACCAACCCCTAATCCTCTCCCTTCTTTACTCTCAGATAAAAGGCAACAGGTTGAAATGTTGGTCTTCAACCCTCGCAGCAACTCATTATTATCTCCATTATCAATTCCTTCGTTATTCTTATCCTATAGAGTAATTGTTGATGACACGAGCCATCAGTTTCCTCAAATTTCTGATTTTACCATAATGATATTGAATTTTGCTGCAAACTATAATTTCACTTGCTTCTATTATTATTACTGCAGGGCAGTGGATAGTAGAGTCAGTAGAAAAGTCAACGAAATGCTTTATGACTACTTAGATTCTGAGCTCAAATCCCAACTAGGCTGATAAATACCAGTCAACTACAAAAGTGTAATTTTAATTGACTAATTCTTTCTTCAAACTGAGTGGCCCTGTAATTATGTTAGAAATAATAATTATTATTGAACATAGAAATGGTAGTTCACTAAACTAAATGCTTTTCCATACTTAGTTGCCTCAAGGCAGCAAGCTGGCAGAATCACTAATGCACTGGGCAAGATGCTTAGCGGCATATCATCCGTCTTCACATTCTGAGTCCAAATACCACCAGGGTCAATTTTGCCTATCATCTTTTTGGGATTGATAAAATAAGTATCGGTTGAACTGAACACTGCGATCAATGTAACTGACTTATCTCCACCCCTGAAACTGCTGGCCTTGTGCCAAAATTTGAAACCAATATTTAGTTCCCTCACCCTACAGTCAAAATTCCAATTCAACCAGTGCTATCTGTCCAAAGTCATGACCCATAACCCATAGCATATCACCATTCACTTTTTAATCATTCTGGAGTTCAGAATTGTCACTTTGTGTTTTTTGACAAGAATTTTCATTAGCATTAATGATTTTTTTCTTTTCATTATAAGTGTAATATTTAGTGATTAAAAATTTGTTATAGTTCATTACAGTAAGTTTGTTACATCCCACCCCTAAAAATAAGTCCTTGTCAAGTACTGTGATCAATTCAATATACTATAACCAACTTCTTATAAATTTGTGATATTGCAATAATGTGAAAAATCACAGTCATTTTGTGGTTAATTATCTTCATTATTATCATTACTACTGCTATTCTTATAATTGCTATCGTTTAAAACCATTATTATTAATATTGGCTTAGCCTCAGATAATCTTCTCTGTTTATATCACACTGATGTGGTACTATAGCCAATGAGAGTTATCTAAACAATGGTTATAGCTAGTTAAAATTTATTACAAGAAGCTAAAAGTTATTATAAATACCAGAGTTGTTGATTTCAGCTAATTCCTGCTAAAATTTCAAGCCTTGAGCCAAATTATCATAATCATTATCATTATTAAGGTGGTGAGCTGGCTGAATCTGTTAGCATGCCAGGCAAAATACTTAGCAGCATTTCAGCCATCCTTATGTTCTGAGTTCAAATTCCACCGAGGTCAACTTTACCTTTAATTCAGGCCTTATGCCTATAGTAGAAAAGATTACCATTATTATTATTATTATTGGTAAGGTGGTGAGCTGGCAGATTCTTTAGCATGCCAGGCAAAATGCCTAGTGGCATTTCATCCATCTTTACTTTCTGAGTACAAATTCTGCTGAAGTCCAACTTTGTCTTTCATCCTTTTGGGGTCAATAAAATAAGTACCAGATGAACATTCCATCCCTTGAAACTGCTGGCCTTGTGGCAAAACTTGAAACCATCCTTATTATTATTATCATTGTTAGGGTGGTTGATTGGTAGAATCATTAGAGCATCTGACAAAATAGCTTGTGGTATTCATTGCAGATCTTTACATTCAAGGTTCATATCACACCAAAGTCAACTTTGCCTTTCATCCTTTCAAAGTAAATGAAATAAAAAATACCATCCAAGAACTGTGTGGAGAGGAGAGTCGAAGGATAGATTTGCTATACCTCCAAAAAATCTAATTTGTCAACTCATCTCTGGGATGAAAAATAGGTTTTCAGAAGTAATTGCAACAATGAAAGCTCATAAAAGCATCAAGACTAGTGAGAAGTAAAACCTTAATCTAAAGAGTGAAATAAGAACATATGTCACAGCTCTCGCAAATCAAAAAGAGAGAGTGGCATTCTAAACAAAGACAAGCTGTATACTCTAAAGAGAATGTGCTGTAACATATATATAAATATATATATATATATATATATATATATATAAATATATATATATATATAAATATATATATATATATAAATATATATATATATATAAATATATATATATATATAAATATATATATATATATATATATATATATAAATATAAATATATATATATATATATATATATATATATATATATAAATATATATATATATATATCTCAGAAACAGTTAAACTGAAGTAGTTTATATAGCTGGTTATATATATATATATATATATATATATATATATATATATATAAATAGATATTACCAGCTATATAAACTACTTCAGTTTAACTGTTTCTGAGATTGACTAGATGCCTTTTCAAGAAAGAAAGGAATTCATAGTTAACCTACAAACTATTCTCACAGACAACATTAAGACAAAGAGAATCTAAAAAGCAAGAGAAGATAAAGAAAAATAACTAATTGTTTACTAAAGTTGAAAGTTATCAATTTACAAGGAATTTCACTTTTGGTAAAAGTGATACTCCAGGAGTGATGTCTCAACATTTACGAATTTAGTCAACCATTAATAACTCAACCCACTAAGAATAATAATAATAATGATAATAATAATGACAGCCAAACTAATACAGTCATGAGGACTTAACATGGCATTGGCTGGGTGAGTGGGGGTGCAGTGAGATAGGTTACATCTGGTGTTTTTTGAAGATTCCATCATAGAACTTTTTGTTTTCAAATAAAACTTTTCTGGGCAATGGCCAGCTTTCAGCATTTGTACCATTTTAGGTTGAAGTAAGTCAATATCGGCAGTAAACGAAAAACAAAACCCCTTGCTGCATGCAAGCATTCACACACATGCACGCACACACATGCACACACACACATGCACACACACACATGCACACACACACACATACATACATACACGTCCATATATTTCTTCATCATCATCTTCACCATTTTAATGTCCACTCTTTCATGTTCGCATTCAGTTGGATGAAATTTGCTGATGCGAATTTTCTACAGATGGATGTTCTTCCTACCACCAACCTTTAACTGTTTCCAAGCAAGGCAATATTTTCCCATGACTAGATATGTTTTCACAGAATATTGGAAACAAAAGACACAGCTTGCTAAGAAGATAACACTCATTTACAGCTATCACACAATGTCAAGGCAAGGAGACAGTAACACACACACACACACACACATTTGATCATGGGAAATAATTCTTGCTAGGAAACATGTGAAGGTTGGTGACAGGATAGGCATCCAGCCATAGAATATTTCCTCAAAAGATTTCGTCTGACCCATGCAAGCATGGAAAATAGACATTAAATGATGACGATGATGATATTGTTTATGATAATGATGATGTATTTATTCAGTGAAACTTCAAAAAAATTTTATCAGTGTATTATTCAGTGAATGAAAAGCAGGACAAATTTACCAACAATGATATAGGCTTGCAATGAAATTACTAGCAATGTTGTTACTGTGATACAATAATTGTCTAATGCAGTGGTTCTCACAGGAGAGCGGAGAGTAAGCTCCTGTCAAACTGTCTAATCCATGCCAGCATGGTGAGTGGACGTTAAATGATGATGATAATGATGTCCAGGCATAAGGAAAAATAGTTTGCCTAAAAACAGGTGCAGGTTAACAACATGGAGGCCTCTGACAGTAGAAAATTTGCTTCAACAAATTCTATCTGACTCATGCAAATCAATAGAAAAATGAGCAATAACATAATGATGACAATGATGAGGAAGATGTTGATTTGGTGATCTGGAGACTTGATACTTCTCAGTTTGAGCACCATTGCTCTAGTAAACTGTCACACTGAAACATGTAGTTTCTGTTGTGTTGAGAATTGATTCCATATTTCATGTTCATTAAATACCATTTTAACATGGTACAAGCAACTATGTAAAAGCTCCCCTATAGATTAATGAAACTATAAGGTGTTACTCATGCACTCAACTATGAGCCCACTACATCCTATAGTGGAAACAACTGTAAGCTAATGAAAGTCATTAGATAATCATTTATTCTTTTGTCACCTTTTTTTCTTATTATTGCTCTGTACTCTACTAATGCTTTGTCCAGAAGTATATGTATATTGAGTTCTGTGCCATGTTATTACTATCTCACAATGCCTAAGCAAAATATACATATATACTCCATATTTATTCCGCTGTTACTACAACAACACTGGGTAGTCTGAACTTTCACTACAAAATATTTATATCACATGCTTTGTTACCCTAATTCTCACCACTCATCGTCATAATGTCTACTTTTCTGTGCTAGCATGAGTCAGAAGACATAATATTTAAGGCAGATTTTCTACAGCTGGATGCTCGTCCTGTTGCTAACCCTCATTTCCAAGCGAAGTAATATTTCACCATGGCCAAACATGTTCTTGCAGAACATTGGAAATGAAGGACACTGCTTGTATGACAGTCACACTCGTTTACAACTATCATGTAATGAAAAGACAAGAACACACATACACACACACACACATACACACACACACACACATACATACACACATACTGTTAATAAGGAGTTTGCAAATCCAGTACCCAAGATACATTTTCAGCATCATACTCATTATTATTATTATTATTATTATTATTATTATCAGAGCAACTGCATACATACCAACTTGTCTGGAGCAAAGTATGGCTGAAGTTAGGTTCTTGCAGAGTGAATGCAAATCCTTAATTCATATACTACAAAATGATTATAATATTTGGGATTATATAAATCTAGAAAACTTTCACAAGACTTAAAGGACGATGGTTAAGACAAGATACTTTCCTTTACAATCTTGGTCAGTCAAAATTTACTCTAAATTTAAAAAATGAACGAATGAATGAACATACAAATGACGGGTTTCTTTCAGTTTCCATCTACAAAATCCACTCTTTAGTCAGCCCAAGGTTATTAATAGAAGACACTAGTCCAAGGTGCCACACAGTGGGAATGAACTTTGAACCATGTGGATCAGCAGCAACAGCCCCACCTGCACCTTCTCTAGAAACTCACACCAATCAATAGATGTGAATTATTCTCACCAGAATTTCATTGTTACTTTTTTTAACCCCTCACTACCCAGCAATGTGTTTCGAGCAATTACTAATCTCAATCACTTTTAAACACAAAATGAATTGCACCAATTTCCACACGTTTATTCCACTCCTTCTTTTCCCCACTTCTTCTCTAGGGAAGATCCATTACTTTCCATTGAGACTTTATTTTCGTTAAACAGCTAACTAGAAAACAAAAGAAAAAAAATGTGTAATCCGGACAAGACAAGGAAAACATGACGTGAGATGTTTACTGATTAGATCTGACACAATTCATTTAAAAACAAAAAACTCTCCAAGATTCCCCTATACAACAAATTCCAAAATAAACAGCCATTTGATAAAAGATTGAAGTTTGTGAAACCTAATGGGTTCATATCTAGAATCTTTTGCCACTCTCTGTTTAGAAATAACTGCTATAGTTGGTGTCTGGCCAGGAAATATATTGTTGGAAACAGCATATTGATTCATTCAAACCAAAAAAATATAACAAAGAAAGAGAACAAAACAAAAAAATATAATAAAAACAAAAAAAGAGCAGGAACTGCTTTGTGTTGCTCTCTATATCACCGTGACTTGATTTCCGAATAAATTATTTCCACTTAATGATGAGGTTTATTCCAACTGAAATTGTTGCCATGCTTTGATATGAAGTACTACTTTCATGTAGCTTGAGGAGGTTGTATTGTGGATGGGGTGGGGGTGAGGAAAGAAATGCAACAAAAAAAAAATATATATATATATATAAAAAGGAAAAAAAGAACAAGTATTTATTCAATCAAGGTTAAGTCAACAATGGAACACCTGGTGTCTTACACCCAATTACAGGTTGAAAACTCTTCAGAGAGAATTTGAAAACTGAAAATTATTTTACAGAACAGTATTAGCGAAGTTTCTTGTCAGGAGGGAGATCTTGCATACATAACTTTAACAAAAATTTTTTAAAAAATGAAACTATAGTTTTAACTTAATTTTCTTTCTTAGCAGAGGGAAAAAAAAAACATAAAAAATAGAATAAAATGATAATTCCGGAAAGACAAAATAACAAAAGAAAAAAAAAAAAATCCAGAATAACATTTCAAAATATCAAGCAACATAATTGCTTTTACTTTAGAGAACATAGCTCCTGTATTATTTTGAGTTTGTGTAATTCTTTTTGTTGAAAAATGTCTTTGTTTTAACCCTTTAAAATAGCAATTAGTAAAAGAAAATAGTTATAGTTTTAAAAGGTCACTGTTATTCTATAATTTATTGAACCAGATGATTTTATAATTACAAATATATATATATAAATCTAAACCTTATCAGATGATAGATAGATAGATAGATAGAAAGATAGATAGATAGCCAGACAGACAGACAGTGAGATAGATAGATAGATAGATAGATAGATAGATATAATGGAAAAGAAAAAGCAAAGCCAGTAAACTCTAGTGATACACTTTCATCCTAATCAAACTTTATTTTATTTCCCATGAGTCAACGATAAATATAAAGTCAGAATTTTTTAGAGACCATAGATAAATACATAAAATAAGTAAATAAAAATAATAAACAAAGGTGCAGGCGTGGCTGTGTAGTAAGATGTTTATTTCTGAACTACATGGTTCTTGGTTCAGTCCCACTGCATTACAACTCAGGTAAGTGCCTTCTACTATAGCTCCAGAGTTGACCAAAGCCTTGTGAGTAAATTTGGCAGATGGAAACTGAAAGAAGTATATCCTCTGTGTGTGTGCATGTGCGTGTGCATGTGCGTGTGTGTGTGTGTGCATGTGTGTGTGTGTGTGTGTGTGCATCCTTGCACACCACTTTACTACAGGTGTGCCCTGTCTGCCTCCTCATAACTTAGTGGCTTGGCAAAAGAGACTGACAGATTAAATAGCAGGCTTTTTATATATATATATATATATATATATATATATATATATATACATATAAACAAAAATACTGGGGTCAAATTGTTTGACTAAAAACCCTTCAAAGTGGTACTCCAGCATGGCTGGTGTCCAATGACTGAAACAAGTAAGAGATAACGGGGGGAGGGGAGAGTAAACAAGAACGAGCCTCAGTTGACCTGTGGTCGTTGTTTAACCTCAGGTCAGCTCTTACTGATCAGATTTATGACCAAAGGCATTCCAGCTGTGAGCATGCCATCTTTTTTAAGAACCATACAAGGGGGTGCTGAAAAGTTCCTGGCTTTTGATAAAAGAAAATACAGAAGGATCAGTTAATTATGATTTTATAGAGCATATTCCCCTCTTAGATTCATACACTTATTGCAGTGGTCCTTTAACTTCTCTAAGCCCCGTAAAAGAACTCAGAAGGTTGGGCTTTCAACCAGGTCTTTCACAAAACCCTTAAAGCCAGGAACTTTTCAGCACCTACTTCCTAGCATGCTATAAAAGCAAACCAAATGATGAGGGGATGCCGAAAAGTTCCTGGCTTTGAGTAAAAGAAAATACAGGAGGATCAGTTAATTATGATTTTATTCAACATATTCTCCTCTCGGATCCACACACTTATTGCAGTGGTCCTTCAGTTTTTCTAATTCCTGTAAAAGGAACTCAGATGGGAATTTAGGACTATATTATCTATCAAACATATCTTAAGATGCAGTAAGGCATGATCTGAAGCAGATCGAGTCAGGCTACCATCAAAGTAGGTTAAGTGACTACAAAAAGGGTCCCTAAGTAGAGATCACTTTTAGGAGAAGAATTTATTTGTTTATGTTCCATTTTTGGGCCTTACATAAACTGCTTCCAGTTTTGCTATTACAAAGTTTTTAACAGATGGGTAATCTTTGTGACGCCAAACCTTCTGGTGATGAAAGTTCTCCTCAACACCATCATCATCACCTTCATCCCCATTTCGACACAGGTGAAGAAGAATGTTTTAGTGGTTTTTTTGTTTTTTTTTCAACTGATAAAAGAGAGATTAGATAGATGCTCACAGCATCTGGTTTGATAAATTATAACTTGGATTTCTTTGAGTCACATATCTATATAATTCAAATAAATACCATGTGGTTGAGAAGCAAACTTCTTATGCACGGCAATGCCTATATATAATTATATATATATATATATATAGGTTCAAAAAAACAATAACAAAAAAACAATAACAAAAAAACAACAAAGTGAGGACGTGATATGGATAGTATTATTGGACGCTCAGGAAAGGAAAGAGAGAGTGTATGTATATATATATATATATATATATAAATATACACACACACACACATATATACTCCATTTTGGAAATTTATGGAGTTTTCATATATATGCATGTATATATATGCATGTGTGTGTATATATATTATATATATATATATATATGGGGGAGAATTCACAAAAAAACAAAAGACAAAGACAGGTGGTGTAGACAACGAACAGATGTATTATTTTAACATTCAGGAAGTGAAAAAGTCTTTAACGCTTCAAGCCTACGCTCTTCCACAGAAAGGAACACAGAAAGAAACAAGGAGAGAAAATAAAGAATGTGTAGTGGTTAACAATCTATCATGGCGAATGCCAGACAGAGAGGCCACACAGGAGGGCTAGGAAGAAGGAGAGATAATAAAGTAACGGTGATCCCAAAATGAAGGTGCGCATGTGTGCATATAAGAGAGCATGTATGTGCGTGTGGAACAGGGCTGGTGACCTTGACGTGTGCGCGTGTGTATGTTTAGGTGTATGGGGCTGGGAAGTGGTCAGTGCTAGTGTGTGCGTGGTGATGTGATGTGGTGTTGTGTAATATGGTGGTGTTTGGTGTGGTTGTGCATGATGTGGTGTGATGTGGGGAAGGCGAGAGTAGGGAAAGCAAGGGTGGGGGTGGGTTAGGCTGAGGGTGGGGTAGAGGTGGGATATGTGGGAGTGGGAAGGGATGGGGTGTGAGTGGGATGGATAGGGAAGGTTGGTTGGATTGTGTAGGGGTGGAGTTAAAAGGGAGAAGTGACAATGAAGGGAGAGGGGGAAGGGAGAAGGTGGGTAGGAGTGAAAAGAAGAGAAGGAGAGTAGGAGTGAAGAGAAGAAGTAGGAGGCAGAGCAAGAGAGGAGAGGTGGGTGGGAGGAAGTAGGTGTGAGAGGAAGAGAGGAGAGCAGAGGAGGGTTAGGTGAAGAGGGGAGGAGAGTTGAGCCCATGTGGCGCAAAGGAGCGAAGAGTGAAGATTAATTCCTGTTCACAGCGAAGATGGGAGTCCGGATGGCCCTTGTGCAAGGACAATCCGAACACAGACAGGTGTTGCAAAGAGTGACTGGTAAAGCGGAAATGGTGTGAGACTGGGGTGTCATTGCCAAGTCAGATGTCTCAGAGGTGTTTCGCGAACCAGTCAACCAAGCAACATCCCGTTTGCCTGATGCATAGAGAAGGGCAGAGAGAGTAGGAGATTCAGTAGATGACATTAGTAGAAGTGCAGGTGAAGGAGTCGGTGATATGATTGGGTCGATGATGGGTGCCTGTGTGGAGGGTGGCGTTGAAGAGGTAAGGGCAAGTGTGGCAGCATGGGCGGGAGCAGGGGAATGAGCCAGGTTGGGAGGTTGGGTCAGGGAAGAAGCTGTAGACCAAGAGGTCTCGTAGGTTGTGGGCTCGTTTGAAGCCGGGGAGGGCTCGAACTGGAGTCGCCGGAAGGCTCAGAGAATGGTGTGTTGGAGAGGTAGGGTGGTAGGTGAGGGGGAACGGAGACAGCAGGGCAAGTGCAGGGGGAGAGAGGATGGAAAGATTGGACAAAATAGAGGAAGGAGTCCAGATGTTCACACGAGAGTGAGGTCGCACCGATACTGTCGTCAATACAACAGCCGTATAGTCTGGGAGTGGGGCCAGTGAAACTTGAGAAATATTTGGGCCTCATCATAGCCAACGAACAGGTTTGCATAGTTGGGGCTCCATTTTGGGAATTTATGGAGTTTTCATATATATATATATATATATATATATATATATATATATAGATAGATAGATAGATAGATATAGATATAGATACATTTATTGGGTTATCTCATAAATAATGCAGCTTTTTCAATTGCATGAACCAAAAGTCGGAGGGGGATGGGATAAACTAGCAGCATCAACCTGCTATAAAAGCAGGTAGTAATTTTACCTTGTCCTTATTCTTAGTGCAAGTTTTGAAGAGTGCAGTCCAATTTTAACAGTTATTTTTTTCAAAGCTATAATGGAAGTGACAAATGAATATATTCGGCATATTTTGTTTTATGAGTTCGATAGAGGCAGCAATGCAATGGAAAGTATCCAGTGTTAGTTCCAGAAAATCTGAGCTGGAAACTACAGCCTAGAAGACGAGCCTTGCCCTGGAAGATCTGTACAGCTCAACGAGGACTTCCTGCAAATCCTGGTGGAACAAAATCCCATTGTAACTGTTGAGAAACTAGCAGAAAAGCTTGGATTTGGTCATTCAACTAGTCATTCAAGTCAGCACCAGAAGAAAAACGACCATCTTTGGTTTCAAGATGAAAGATGTTCTATCAGGATAATGCTCAGCCGCATACAGTAAGGATGACATTCCAAAGACTGGAGCAGTTTGAATGGGAAACGATGCTCCACCCACCATATTCACCAGACATTGCCCCATCTGATTATCGTTTATTCCTCAGTCTTCAAAATCATTTGGATGAAAAAAATATGGATTCTGTAGACAAAGTCAGAACAGTATTTTTTGTCAAGGACAAGTGAATTTTGGAAGAGGAGCCTTGCATGTCTGCCAGATATATGGAAGAACATTGTAGAAAATGAAGGAGAGTATATCTTAGATTGAAAAAGAACTTTGTTTATCTTAATTTTGAAAAGTAAAAGAAATATAAAAAAAGACACATTATTTATGTGATGACCCAATATATGTATTCTTTTATTCTTTTATTGTTTCAGTCATTTGACTGTGGCCATGCTGGAGCATTGCCTTTAGTCAAACAATTCAACCCCAGGATTTATTCTTTGTAAGCCTAGTACTTATTCTATCGATCTCTTTTGCAGAACTGCTAAGTTATGGGGATGTAAACACACCAGCATCGGTTGTCAAACGATGGTGGGGAGACAAACACAGACACACAAATACATACATGTGTGTGTGTGTGTGTGTGTGTGTGTGTGTGTGTGTGTGTATATATATATAAAGGGCTTCTTTCAGTTTCCATCTACCAAATCCACTCACAAGGCTTTGGTCAACCTGAGGCTATAGTAGAAGACATCTGCCCAAGATGACCCACAGTGGGACTGAACCCAGAACTATGTTGTCAGGAAGCAAGTTTCTTACCACACAGCCACGCCTATATATAGTCCATTTTGGGAATTTATAGAGTTTTCAACAATCATCTGAGAGTTATTCTCTATATATTTAAAATGTATGAAACACTTTAAATAAAGGAAAAACACAATTTCAATTTGTCATTGTTGATTATTTAGTTTTTAATTACTTTCAATTTGTTTGTCTTTGTTCTTTGATATTTTATATGTATAAAAATTAAAGGCTTACTAAGGTATTTTGGTATAACTTTATAAGTCTGCCCCACTCATGACTTTGCTCCTTTGTAACTTTCAGGGAAATGGTTATTTTTTTATGAAATTTTCAACAGATACCTTTCAGGTGATATACATTCCGATTACATCAGAAATTAAAGCAAGAACAAAAAAGAAAAGTAATTGGTGGACACAAACTCATACAGACACACATCACACAACTTTTTTCAAAATATGCATGCACGGTCATCAATTTCTTTCCCTGTTTTTCACATTAAATTCTGATGTGATTGGAATCTATACCATTGCAAAGGTATTTGTAGAAAACTTCAAAAAAGAAAAATACTTATTTTCTGAAAGTTATGAGGAAACAAAATTCAGGTATGCACATTCACATCGGTGCGTCAGTATTTATTGATTGCAATGACATATCAATTCAATTTTATAGGTTAATTAAAATTCCTGGTTTTGTTGGAGAAAGTAAAAAAAACAAACTTGAGATAACGAAACACTCAAAGTAAAAGGGAGATAATTTCAAGAAATTAAGAATTAATTTCACAAAATTAATTTACAAATCTACCCTTTCTTTGCAAATAAACAGATAACTAATCAAGAGCCTATCTATAACTTACGATCTTTACTATAATAAATTGATCGAAATAACGGTTTATTTTTCAAAGACAAAGAGAAAATTAGCCATTAAAAACGAACGTTCAGCGTTTATTATATAATTTTACGTGTGCATAAGTTTTTTAGTGTGTTCACGCATTTATGGATGTGCAAAGTTTTATGAAAAATATATTCAGCGAGCCCATCGCAAATATTCATTCATCCTTTTAATTTTCCATGAAAGAAACAAAAAAATTATATACGTCAAAAAAAAAAAAAGCATTTTTAATGGATTCATCAAAATCTGTTTTAAACCAAGAGAAATTAACTGCAGCAGAAATAACAAGAACAGTATCAACAAAATGACAAGAAAGAAATACTTTAGAAATTTTCGTGCATTAAATAGAAATTTGGAACGCGTCTGTGGAACGACTATAAAACTGACACAAAAATAATTTCTCTAAATATCAACACTGTTTAAAATTCTATTATCAACTCTAACCCCCAAAGTAATAAAAGTAGGGTGTGTGTGTGTGTGTGTGTGTGTCCGTGTCCGCGCGTGCGTGAGTGAGTGTGTTTGGTGTGATGTGTGACAGAGAGAGAAAGAATGAATGAACGAATGAATGAAAACAGAGAAATAGGAAGAGATATTAACGAAAGAGATAGAAAATGAGAGTGGGGAGGGGGAACGAATGAAAGAGAACTTGAGAAACAACAAAAAGAAAAACAAACGAAAGTAAGAAGAAAACACGAAAGCTAGGTAGTTATCTGCAATCGGCATCACATCATAACAGTATTAAGTGCAATCTTTTAAAGATACCATCGGGGTAATCTCATCAAAGATATCCAGTATCAGAATAAACACGCCAAGACGAGCATTAATAACTAAATATCATCCACACATACACAGTCATTATCCAAACGAGTTAAATTTACGATTATAGCAATAACGGGGAGTGGGTGATGAGATAAAGAGATAGCCAGAGAAAGAGAGAGAATAAAAGAATCAGAGAGAAATATGGACACCAAATCAGTCAATTAATAATCAATAAATCGTGTATGAATCTAAAAGATAAACTTGTGACTAATACAAGTAAATGTGCGAAGAAATAAATTAAATTGGTGAATACATACATAACCAGATAACAAGAAAGATTGTTTCTAGTTGTGTATATAATATACATGCATTATGTATGTATATAATATATATACATGATGTATGTGCGTGCGTGAATGCGCGCGTGTATGTGTGCACACACATACATGTATACACACGCACTTTATATATATATATATATATTATATACATACACACACATGTATACACAAACATACACACACATATACAGACACGCACATTAGTTAATAAGGTAAAGGCGGCGTGAAATTTATTAGATAAAAATAGAGTAGCCATCAGGATAATAAACCTGATAATAAAATAAATAACACTTCGAGCCAATGAGGTGGTGTGAACGAAGTTTGAGGATCAGTGCGAAAATGCTCGCTTAATGAGCGAATGTGTAGTTGAGCACGAACTCAGATACAAAGAGATAGAATCAGCTATTGCGTGCTCATGGTTGTTTTTGTTACAGAAACCACGGGCAGCCCTTGAAAAGCAGATTGCTCCCTTGTTTCAGTCATTGGATTGCGGCCGGGCTAGGTCACCGCCATGAAGGGTAGTTGAACAAATCAACCTCAGTACTTATTTTTTTAAATCCTGTTACTTATTTTGTTGGTCTCCTTTGCCGGAATCCTAATTTACAGGGACGTAAGCAAACAAACATCGGTTGTCAAGCGGTTGTGCGGCACAAACACACACACACATGATAGGCGTCTTTCAGTTCCCGTCAACCCACATGTTTGGCAAGCAAGCTTCTTAACCACACACCCACGCCTGGACCCTCACCCACACACACTAGGCAGTACATCTATGGCTATATCATCTACAATAAGATGTGATTAAAGAGAGATTTAGCTGCTATTTCTAGCACGTCAAGATATTATTTATATTTTCTCCTCATAAGCTAAGAGCAAAATCGTTAATGAAGTGCATGCTGGGGTGGGTGGGTGAAAGAATGAGATAGTTGACGAAATGATTAGCGAAAACTTGACCGTAGACGAAAGAGAAAGTAAACGATAGACTGAAAAAGTTGACTAAATGAGTGTGTGAAGAAGTGTGATGATTACATACAATGGAAGCAATGCTACAGCTCTATTGTCAACCTTTTCACGACAATAATTCTAATAATGAACAACGCACATAATATATGTATTTCAATTGATTTTAAAGATAAAAAAAATAATCAAGAATTTAGAAGACGTTTAGAGGAACGAGTATTTTTCTTATTAATTATTTTACCTGCTGTTTAAATCGTAATTGTAAAGACTCTGACAGTTATTTGTGACGAAAGGTTTTCTATTTTTGATTTTTAATAAAAGAACTAAATGTAATAAAGGCGAATTGGATATAATCAACCTTGCAATTTTATAAGACCATAAGTAACAGGCTGAGCCGGTCTCACAGCCCGGATAGTGAAAATGAATTATAGGTTGCAATTATGATGAAATAGTTGATCATTTTACTTAATTCAATGTCCTGTCATTTATTATAATTTCATTCACGTTTACAACCCTTTCTCCAATAGGCACAAGGCCTGAAATTTTGGACATCGATCCCAGAACTTGACTTGTACTTATTTCATCGACTCTGAAAAGGATGACAAAGTTGACCTTGGTGGATTTTGAAGTCAGAGAATGGAAAGATGGAACAAAATGCCGCTTAGCATTTTGTCCAGCATGTTAAGGATTCTGCCAGTTTGCCATTCAGAATGCACGATAGGAATATAAATCTACTTCAATATTCGTATTTGAATTGAATTTTATCGATCTCCAACAACGTAAGGCAACATTGACCTCGGCGTGGTTTGAATTTAAAACGTAAATCGTTATAAACTTAAGTCGGTCCGGATTGAACACACTTAATGATCAAAGCTACTCTAACCACGACCGTCCAATGAGTTTAGGGGTTATCAATGGATCTTCTTCGATTTCTTCCAACCACTTGAAATATTTAAAATTTTTATCAGATTATTTTCAAAAAACATTTAGTCTTGCATGTTGATGATGAAAGTTGCATTCTTTATTTTTTCTTTCTTTTCTAGAAATTAATAATAAAAATGTAGAATATGTAAAAACAAAATTGGTGAAAATTTGAAATACTTGAAGTACTTGGAAGAGACTTAAGATGCGTATCAAGCACTACATTATTAATATCGCATTCGGTCAATTCTTTCGGTAATTAAGTCTCAACAGATATGCAGATTTCCACATCTACATATGTGAAATGAATCAAAACTTTTCTCCCATGTTAGCTGGAACATTTAAAATACTATCTTCTTTGCTTATCGTTTATTTCTTTAAGCCATTGGACTATCATACTGGAACACTGCCTTAAAGGTTTTGAGTCGAACAAATTGACCTAAATATTCAACTTTTTGAAGTCTGCTACTTATTCCATCAGATCCTTTGGTCAAACTGCTATGTTGCAGGGACGTAAGCTAATACGGTTGTCAAGTGGAGATGAGGGGCAAACTTACGCACACGCACGCATATTCTTTTATTATCTTACTTGTTTCAGTCATTAGACTGCGGCCATGCTGGAACAACGCCTTAAAAACTTTTTTTAGTCGAAGAAAATGATCCCAAGACTTATTATTTGTAAGCCTAGTACTTATTGTATCGGTTGTCAAGCAATGGTGGGGGAACAAACACGAAGACGCACACATATATAACTATCATCAGTGTATCATATATCCCCAAAAAGAAGCACACTTTAAAGCATAGAGCAGTAATGTATTTATATGCAGTTAAGTATATATATATATATATATACATACACGACGGGCTTCTTTCAGTCTGTCCACAAGACTTTGGTGGGTTCAGGGCTATCGTAAAAGACACTTGTCCAAAGTGCAGAGCAGTAGGATCGAACCCAAGACTACATGGTTGGGAAGCAAGCTTCTAAACCACAAAGCTACGCGTTCAAATGTTTTGTTTTCCTTCATCATATAAGTGTATCCAATTATCTTTTTAATGTTCCATGCAATAAATATGGTAATACTAACTTAACTGTTATTATTCATGGGGATGGCATATCCGATAAATTCCAGTAATTTATCGTCTACGAAAATGTTTGTAACAAGGTGGAAATAAGGATTTAAAACACACGTCCACACACAAGTATATATACATTACATTACTTAGACATGTTAAGTATTAATTCTTTATCTGACAAGAAAAGAGCAAACGGCTACCGCAGAACCAGATTTGGTAGGAAATAAGCTTAGTGTATTCAGAGTAAGCTTGAAATGTTTACATATGAAATAATTAAATGCCAAAAAATGCCCAATGTTTGTGATATCTATAACATGGGAAACATCTTTGATATTCTACTTGTACTTTCCGATATAGTGTTACTTTTTCTTCAAAGATATTTTTTTTCACCTTTTTTTCCCCTTCAGGGAAGTGGGAAGCCGATAAAAAACAATTTACTATAAATAATCGTTCTTATCCATGTGCCGCCCACTGTGAGCAAATCAAAGAAAAATCTTCGAGAGTAGCAAACCTATTACAACTCTACAAGAACGTACTCAAAAGGATTTGCTAGCACTTGCACATAAATGCATAAAAATTCTCTGTCGCTTTATCTCATATACACTGACGCGCATGCCCACACACACTAATGAACAAACATGCATGCACACACTCTGACACACATACATACACGCGCACACACACTGACAACGCACGCACATTGACGCGCGTGCGCTGACATACAAACACAGTCACACACAGAATGTGTGCGCACATACACACGCACGCACACATTCTGACTCATATTCACACACACACACACACACACTATTTCTCCCTCTTTTTTCTCACACACAAACCTAGTCCGTTTAATAACATTTTTCACATATACGGTAAAATAAGCCAAAACATCAAATATTTCTATTTTTTTTCCTACTTGATTATTAATAACAAACGGTCCATTAATGGATGGGTTAGTTCTATTGACTTTGAAATAAGAGGGGATGACATACCTCATTGTTAACATCTTTGGGAAAAGGTCAGCAACAATGTGGCACAGCTAAGTCCTTTAATACAATGTGTTGCATTAAAGGCACCACTGAAAACTATCTCCACAAAGTCTATTGATGGTGGGTGGGGGTGAAAATCAACCTAGCAAAATCCATGCCTTTTTCAACCTACAACCATTGGAAGGATTTGAACACAGCACCAGGGACGTCTTAACATTTTAGGCTCCCGGACAAATCAATGTACATGTACGCATATATATGTATAATGGGCTTCTTTCAGTTTCTTATTTCTTTATTGCTCACAAGGGGCTAAACATAGAGGGAACAAACAAGGACAGACAAACGGATTAAGTCGATTATGTCGACCCCAGTGCGTAACTGGTACTTAATTTATCGACCTCGAAAGGATGAAAGGCAAAGTCGACCTCGGAAATTGAACTCAGAATGTAACGGCAGACGAAATACCGCTAAGCATTTCGCCCGGCGTGCTAACGTTTCTGCCAGCTCACCGCCTTCTTTCGGTTTTTATCTACCAAATTCACTCATAGGGCTTTGGTATGCCTAGAGCAAAGCAGAAGACACTTGGCCAGAGTATGGTGCAGTGGGACTGAACTCATGACTACATGGTTGGGAATAAAAGCTTCTGAACCACACAATATAGTATTTATTTACTGAGAGCAAAACAAAGCATACATATGAATTGACTATTTACTGCATGCTCACACGGACCCTCTACATCTTTCCAATTGATTTGGAGTATCTGATTCATGGATTTTCTTATTCTACCCTTGGATTATGTTATCTTTAAATTCCTTTGGAGTACATTGTTTCTGCATCTTTGATTGTGAAAAAAACTTTTCAGCCATGGGAAAACAGGTGATAGTAGGTGACAGGAAGGACATCCAACCATTGCAAATATGCCTCAACAAATTCTAGCTATGCCTGTCTAGGAGGGTAGCGACTCTGAATAAGAACTGTCTTGAATCCTGACAACTCATCCGGCCCATGCCAGCATATATCACTCTATCAACTAGACTATGTGCTTCCTTGCATTGTTGTAGCTTTTGAATGGTGCCACCCTATTGGCTAAGTGGGAAGGCTAATATTCCCCACTAAACAGAAAGCCAGTCTGTCACAATGTCACCTATTTACAGCTGAGTGAACTGAAGCAGCCTGAAATGAAGTGTTTCGCTCAAAAACACAACACAATGCCAATCTGGGAAATTGAAACCACGATCTTGTGATCATGAGCACAACATCCTAACCACTAGGCCTTGCACCTTTACGCACACATCATTATCATTCTCTTTTGCCTCTTTCTATGCTGGCATGGGCTGGATGAGTTGTCAGGATTCAAGACTTTTCTTATTCAGAGTCGCTACCCTCCAAGACAGGCAGGAAAAGTACATCTTGCTAGATTTCCTTTTTGGTTTGGGTTCTATAGCTAGATGCCCTTCCTATCACCAAACACTTTATAGCATGTATTGAGTGCACTTTAAAGTGTCGTTAGCACAAGAGAGGTTGTTGTTTCCTCCTCCTCCTCATCATTCAATGTTTGCTTTCCATGCTGGCATAGATTGGACAGTTTGACATAGAGCTGGCTAGCAGGGAGATGTCCAGACTCCAACTGTCTTATCCATTGTGGAATGGTTTCTACAGCTGGATGCTCTTCCTAATGCCAACCACTTAAAAGAGTGTGCTGGGTGCTTCTCACGTGCCACCAGCATTGGCACAGGTGTGTTTTCGCAGCACCAGCACAGGTGCATTAATGCAAAACTGGTACAAGTGCATTAACACAGCACCAGCATGGATGCATTAATGCTGCACTGGCACCAGCATCTGGAAGGACAAGTAAAGGCTCCTTTCAAATCTACGTACTCTCTATTTCTCCACCAACCTCTTTACAAAGTGTACAGGGTGTTTTTTATTGTAGTATAAAAAGATTCACAAGTATAGTTAAGCAGAATTTGCCACAGACATGTATGGATGGATACATATTAGAAATTGGAAACTGTAGTTTCCCACATTTTGTCTTTTTGTTATCGATGTACTGTAGAGAATATTTGCATTGTAACCACTCTTAGAACAAGCAGTAGCCAAGCTGTAAACTGTCATTCTTTACCATTCTTAATATAAGAAAATTCTTTTTATAACCTCTTTAACTATAGCCTCACTTGAAGATTTACAGGAGGCAAGCAGTCCTTAAAAATTTGTATAAAGAATTACACACACACTCACATTACAATATTGTCATCACAATATATGTGCATGTGTGTACTCATACATACATACATATATATATATATATATATATATATATATATATATATATATATATATATATATGATAATCATTTAACATATATCTTAATATGTTATATTAGAGGTGTGCATGCATGCATACATACATACAAAAGTGATTGTTATTCACAGAATGTTGCAAGAATGACAAGAACAACAACAACAACCAAATTCAAATAAAACACAAGAGCCTAATAAAGGTGAATTCACTGCAACGAGGAACAATAACTCTCAACAAAGCAGAACTAAGAAAAGAGATTAACTTCTATTAGATAATATACTATATTTTTTCCTTTCCTTCCTTCCTTCCTCACTCGCTTCTTGCATCCCGCCTCTCTCCCCCACTGGAATGTTCTAAATTCCTATTGAAAGATGACAAGATAGAGATGGAAGTTTCCTTCTTCATTTTTTCCTTTCCTTTTTCAACGAAATTCCAAATAAAAGATTGAACAATCGGCAAATGTGTTTGTCCTTCATTTATATATATATATATATATATATATATATATATATATATATATATATATATATATATATATATATTTCTTTTGCAAGCCAAGTCACAATTTTCTGTGTGTGTATATGACTGAATAGTTGAATGACTGCATTAAGAATGCAAGAGTTATAACTAACATTCATACATTTGTCCTATGGCTATAATAATAATAATAACAACAACAGCAGCAACAACAACAATGATATATGAATAATAAGAAGAATATTAAGGAAATGTCATCCTCTTTTACAAGCTATATATATGATAAAATTTTGAGCGGTTGTCTTAGAAGTATATAATAACATGGGAAAAAATATATTTTCCCCCGACGAATTTATTATACATATTAAAATCAGAATAACAGATTGCATATATAGATATATAAATATATACAAATAAACACACACACACACACATATATATATATATATATACATTTCTCTCTCTCTCTCTCTCTTTGTATATATATATATATATATATATATATATATATATATACATATATATATATACACACACAGATGTATATGAAATGAAACAGGAGAGATAGAATAAAAAACAATAATCACCATAATCAAAACAATATCAAACAAAATAGAAGTTATAATAAATCCTGGGAATAAATAAGTATATAAACGCAGTACCAGAATATATTAAAAAAAAATGATGATGATGGGAGAGATGCCAAACAATAGAGATAAAGAGGGGGAGAAAAGAGAAAGAAAGAGAGTGGGATAGGTAGGGATAATGTGTTTGATTTGGGCATTTAATCCAATGCAGATATGGAAATATCTTAGATACCTTGTAAAAAAAAACCCACAAAATGTCATCAGATAAAGGGGAATTTCTAAAGCAAAAGGTCAAAATGATAAAAGAAAAATATGTGTGTACACGCATATATGTGTATATTTGTGTGTATGCTTGTGCATATATGTGCATGTATATTTGTAGTGTATGCTTGTGGGGGGGGGGGGGGGGGGTATAAAACAATTGAAAAGCAAAGGCAAAATCCAGTGAATCTAAGAAGTATTCAGCAATTTTGTTTTTTTTTTGTTGTTTTTTTTGTTTTGTTTTTAGTGGGGTTATTAATGAATCCTTTGACAAAACGCATGTAATTCTTACCTCCTACCATCCCCCCATCTGAATTCATTATGACTCCCATTTATTGTTACATCTTTTTTATACTTTTTCTTTACACACACCACACACACACATATATATATATATATATATATATATATATATATATATATATATATATATACCACAACCACCATTGCAAAGCAGAAAGGAAGAGATATCATCATTTAGGGTTATATCAGGAGGTGCAGTGGTGGGTAGAGGAACAGCAAGGAGAAAAGGCTTAAAGGGCTTTCAAGCACAGAGTTTTGTACATATTTTGGTCTTGTGTCATATTTTTCCAAGACAATTATTCGTGGAATAGTCATGGTAGCTATTTAAAAACATACATATATCCTTATTACTTTCCTTCATATTTTCTTTTGTGATCATACTGCCTTGTGATATTCTTCAATAAATTGCCAAAAAAAACAAAAAAAAACAAAAAATAAAACAACGAAAGAAAAATTACAAATAAAATGGTGTGATACATCTATGACCTGGTCATTTGACAGACACATTTTCATTCCACTTCCAGAGCCAGAGCTGCAATGAATTCTAATGAGGAATGTTGGAAATTAAGTATCATATACATTTTTATCAAAGGGTTGATTAATGTTCTCCATAAAAAGATTAAAAAAAAACAACAACAAAAATCTTTAATCTTTTTGTTGCCATATTTTTGCTGAAATATTCTGCTTTCGTTTCAAGTAATTTTTAAAATAATCAAATCATTAAAATAACTGTAGGTGCGGAAGTGGCTGTGTGGTAAGAAGCTTGCTTCTCAACCAAGTGGTTTTGGGATCAGTCCCATTGCATGGCATCTTGGGCAAGTGTATTCTATTATAGCCTTGGCCTTGGGCTGACCAGAGCTTTGTGAATGGATTTGGTAGACAGAAACTGAAAGAAGCTCTGGCAATGATCACGCTCGGACAGTGCTGTTAGCACTCCACTGGCACAGGTGCCAGTCATTGAACTTGGTTTAATTACGATTTTGATTTCACTTGCCCCAACATGTCTTCGCAAGCAGAGTTTAGTGACCAATGCAGGAAAGGCTGGTATGGGTGCCAGTCGTTGAATTTGGTTCGATTTCGATTTTATATATGTATATTTACAGAGAGACTAAGTGGTTTCCATAAATAAGTAGAAGCGTGGTCCACAGGATAGCTTTTTAACACAAACCACGTGGAATTTGTAAAAAACAAGTTTCAGTAATTTGACTGAGGCCATGCTGGAGTACCATCTTGAAGGGTTTTTTAGTTGAGGAAATCGACCCCAGGACTTTTTTTGTTTTAAAGTCAAGTGTTTATTTTATCGGTTTCTTACACTGAACTGCTAAGCTATGGGGATGTAAGGACAAACAGAAAGACACACACACATACACACACAAATCATCATCATCATTTAACATCCGTTGTCCATGCTGGCATATATATATATATATATATATATATATATATATATAAAGTTAACTATATTAAAACAATGGTCTTTGATAGAAGACATTCCAGCCATGACCATATTGGATAGGAGGAGTTATCTTGGACTAGGCATACATACACACATGGACTAGTAAACACAAGCACACATGGATATATATATGAATACAGAGAGACTTATAAGGTGGTATGTATACATTGTCTGTTTGCCTTGCAGTATGAATGTACAAATGTGTGTGCACACATGTGTTTATAAACCCAGTAGGAGGTTACCAGATTATACATACAGATTGCATAACTGTCTGTAATACTGAGACTGATACAATGGACCTTATACGTTTTAGAAAGAAATATGAATTTTATTTTATTGAAATATTCCTGAAGAAAACAATAGCTTAATGAAAATATTCTAACATTGACAAAAACATTATTGTCTATTGCTAAACTGATTAAAGTAAACAGAAATATATACATTAAATATATGAAGAATAATGTTATATGAATTATAGATAAATATAAATTGAATCTAATGAAAGTATATATATGTGTATATATGTATATATATCATCATCATTTCAACATTCACCTTTAAGACAGAATTTTATGAAGGCAAATTTTTTATAGACAGATGCCCTTCCTATCACCTACTCTCACTTGTTTCCAAGTAAGGTACTATTTCCTCATGACCAGACATGTTTTCATGGAAAATTGCAAATGTAGGACACTGCATTAATACACACTCTCAGCTACCAAAAATTAGGGAATGGAGAAGATAAGATCCAGGTTACATACACGATACACGAAAAATTCGCAACCTTTTGTGCCAATAAACCAATATTGTTTCTGAAAGTTTTTTTTTTTTTATATCTTCTACGAATTACTTGAACCTCACTAACTTCCTACACCTTGATCCTTGGATCTTACCTTTACACACACACATATATAAATGTATACACACACACACACACAAGCATGCAGTAGGTTTCTTTTAGTTTCTGTCCACAGAATTCACTCACAAAACTTTATTCAGCCCAGGGGCTATATTAGAAGACACTTACCCAAGGTGCCATGTAGTGGGGCTGAACCCAAGAACACATGGTTGGGAAGCAAGCTTCTTATCTGCACAGTCACACCTGTACCTATCATACATGTGTGCATATATGTATGTGCATGTGTGCGTGTTTGTGTGCATGTCAATATGCATGCATGTTGTGTGTGATACAAGGATAGAAAGATATTTAAAGGAAATATTGATGAATTCATGATAAATGGTATAGCTTTCCATGTCTGCATGCAACAGCCATGAATTTGGTGACCCTGGAAGCTGGTGAGGTAGGTTTGTGAGAGGGTTGGAAATCCCCAGAAGTAATGTCAATGATTATTGTCACAAGCACACGCAAGAGAACAATAATTCTATTAAAAAAGGGGGGGGGATATATATGCTCGACTATTATTGAGATTTCTAGAAAAATCGGGGGAAGTAATCACATGAGAAAAAAATTTTTTATTTCAAAATTGCTAAGAGGAGAAATTTAGGAATTTCTCTTCAAATCAGTTTTGTTTAACTAAAACAAACTTAATTGTTAGCTAGGACAAAAATGTGTGGAATGCGATGCACAAAAGAAAAAAAAAAAGCAATTCACCAAATCACTCGGATGAATGAATTTATTTGGCATGAAATACTCAAAAATTATGTTTGGACCAATTCAAGTAACCAAATTTGTAATTGGGTGCCCAAATCCAAGAAAACTAGGGGTTAGTTTAAATTGACAAGATTTAATCCAGGGATTAAAATGGATGATACAGAAAAGAATTCAGGAAGTTGATTTCTAAGGAGGAGTTATATATATTCTATTGCTTTGGAAAAGAGAATATATCTTTTATTTTTTACTTCTTTCAGTCATTAGATTGTGTACATGCTGGGGCATTGCCTTGCAGAATTTCTAGCTGAATCAATTGAACTCAGGACCTTTTTTTTTTTATTTAATATAGGCCTAGTACTTATTCTATTGGTGTCTTTTGCCAAACCACTTAAGTTATGGGGTCGTAAACACACCAGCACTGGTTGTCAAGCAATGGTGGAGACAAATACAGACACAAAGGCACAGACAGATAGATAGATATACAATGGGCTTCTTTCAGTTTCAGTCTACCAAATCCACTCACAAAGCTTTGGACAGCTTTCCATAGTAGAAAATAATTGCCTGAGGTGCCATACAGTGGGATTGTACCTGGAACCATGTGGTTGGGAAGCAAGCTTCTAACCACACAGCCATGCCTTAAAAAGTGTTGTAACATTGGTTGCAAGATTGCAAAGAGAAACTGAATAAAGTAAATGAGTGATGGGGTGGGGTAGAAAAAAACAGTGAAAGATGTGTGTGATGTATAAAAATGAGACAGGAAGTAAAGAGTGAAGGAAAGACAGTGGGGGAGAAGTCAAAGTATGTAATATGATACTGGTGATGGCCAGATTAAAGAGGTGGGATATAAGTAAGACTTGAAGGCAATGGCAAGAAGAAGAGAAATGGAGAGAAGGACACAGAAAATAATGCAGGAACACAAAATAGAAGAAAGGAACTAGTGAAACGGAATGGTACACGGAGCTTGCGGAGAGAATAGATCAATCAATAAAGAATAATGGAAAAAGTAGAGAATTAAGAAACAGTAAGAAGCGGTCAGAATTACAAAGACAATGATGGTGATGGCCAGATCAAGTGAGGTGGGAGATAAAAGTAAGAATTGAAGGCAGGGGCAAAAAGAAATGGACAAAGGACACACAAAATAACAAGGCACATAAGACAGGGGGGAAAAAAAGGAGCCAGTGAAAGGGAATGGTACAGGGAGCTTGGAGAGAACAGAGATCAATAAGGAATAATGGAGAATATATAGAGAATTAAGAAGTAGTAAGAAGTGGTCAGAATTATAAAGACAAAAATAGACAATATGGAAGAGAGGAGATGGGTAGAAATATATATCACTTTCTGAAAGATGGGGGGCAAGACAGTAAGAGAGAACTAAATAAAACAGCAAACAAGCAAAATAATTATAAGCACTGGATGTATGCCATGATGTAGTGTGATATATATATTCATTTTTATAGACATTCACATGCAATGTCTAGGAAAATTAGCTCAAATGGCAGAAGCAAATGATGTAATACACATGCACAGACTCTTCACTCTGCAATGACCAGGACATTGATCAAAAGGCAGACATTAATTCTGCTTTTAAAGTATGATATTTTATACAGTTTGGAGTGACAGTTATTTAATATTACTGCGCATTAGCATAAGATACAGGGAAATTATGTCTTGTATAAAAAAAATAATAGCTTTTCAGGTATGGCTGTGTAGTTAAGAAGCTCGCTTTGCAAACATGTAGTTTTGGGTTCTGTTCCACTGCACTGCACCTTGGGCAAGTTTTATCTACAATAAGCCTGGGCTGACCAAAGCCTTGTGAGAGAATTTAGTAGATGAAAGTTGTGTGAAAGCCCATCATATGTACATATATACATACGTGTGTGTGTGTTGTGTTTTGCCCCTCACCAGTTCACAGCTGGTGTTGGTTTGTTTACAGCCCCATAAAAGAAACCAATAGAATAAGAACTAGACTTAATAAAAGATAAAGAGTACTGGGGTTGATTTGTTCAACTAATCCTTTCAAGGCTGTAGACCTATAACTAAAAAAAAAAAATACAATAAATAAAAAAATCACTTAATTATGCATTTAATTTCATGCTCTACTTTAATTATTTTCATAATGATTCTGAAATTATTTACTTGCTACATTCATCATCATTTAACATCCATCTTTCATGCTGGCATGAGTTGGACGGCATGACAGGAGCTGGTAAGCCAGAGGACTGCACCAAGCTCCAATGTCAGTTTTGGTATGGTATTTATGGTTGGATGCCCTTCCTAATGCCAACCACTTTACAGAGTAGACTGGGTGGTTTTTACATGGCATAGTTTTAACCTGAATAAGTACTGCCTACATTGTATGCCCAAGGAGTGGGTGGCTTATCGTTGACAACAAATACACAGATGTACAAAGAAGCTCCTTTCCAGAGGTGAAGATGGGCAAAACTGTGTCAATTACATTTACTGAGGTAAAAACATCCCTAGCTGTCCTCTGCCTCTGAAACTAACATTAGATAATATTTTTCTCATCACTGTATTGACCTGATTATCAGATGTTGTTATACATCACCCACTGATCACAATGAGATTCCTCACTTTGTTGTAGCTTTCGAAAGATGCTACCCCACCAGCAGGGTGAGCAAGCCAACATTCCTTCTTAATGGAATGACAATCTGTTTCACGGTTACCAGTTCATAGCTGAACAGACTGTTGTTGTTGGCACTCGCTTACGACGTCGAGGGCTCCAGTTGATCCAATCAACGGAACAGCCTGCTCGTGAAATTAACGTGCAAGTGGCTGAGCACTCCACACACACGTGTACCCTTAATGTAGTTCTCGGGGATATTCAGCGTGACACAGTGTTACAAGGCTGACCCTTTGAATTACAGGCACAACAGAAACAGGAAGGAAGAGTGAGAGAAAGTTGTGGTGAAAGAGTACAGCAGGGTTCGCCACCATCCCCTGCCGGAGCCTCGTGGAGCTTTAGGTGTTTTCGCTCAATAAACACTCACAACGCCCGGTCTGGGAATCGAAACCGCAATCCTATGACCGCGAATCTGCTGCCCTAACCATTGGGTCACTGCTGAACAGACTAGAGCAACATGAAATGAAATGTTTAGTCCAACATCACAACACAACACCTGTCTGGGAAATGAAACCAAGATCCTTGCATTTGTGAGAGCAGCATCCAAACCAAAAGGCTATTGGGTTAATTTATTCAGAATTTATTCTTTTGTTATTTGAAGTTATCTTCTCTACTCATTCAGACTTTTGTCTGGCTTCTCTATTTGTGAACTGAGTCTTAATAAATTAAGCTCTGTTATTACACTCTTGGAGTGGTTGGCACTAGTAAGGGCATCCAGGTATTGAAACCATGTCATATCAGACTGGAACTTGGTGCAGCCTTCCAGATTATCAGTTTCAGTTAAACTGACTAACCCATGCCAGCATGGAAAGCAGATGCTAAATGATAATGATAGTGATAATTATATTTAATATACCTCATTCTCATTCAGAGGGGGGGGGGTGAGAGAGAGAGAGAGAGAGAGAGAGAGAAGAGAGAGAGAGAGAGAGAGAGAGAGAGAGAGAGAGAGAGAGAGAGAGAGAGAGAGAGAGAGAACACTGGCTTAATCTGGGAATGAATTCTAGCTTATAAGTTCAGCTCTTTCAAATAAGATATTCCCCCTAATACATACACTACTCATCACAAACATACACAACATATATTAATCCTGTTTAAGACACATACTACCATAAAAATTACAGGAAAAAAAAAATGCAAGGATGAAATTTCTTTTTTTTTCAAAAGAGTATTACAGATAGATGGATGGATAAATGAAAAAATATATAAATACATAAAAGTATTGATTTAAGGAAATCTTTAGAGGGGTTGACTAGCTCGAATTATATACAATGAAACACAACAAATCAAAGAAACTGGTTGAACCTCTATGTTTGTGTCTGTATGTTTCATAATAACCAGACATACATATAATTATGTTAGTGAGAAGTGTCTCAAATCTTTTTGATATTTGAGGAAATTATAGAAATATGTATCTCTTTGGCAGCCCACTCAAATGAAATGTGTTTTTTTTTTTTTTGCTGATAAATATACATTTGTGTGTGTGTGTATACATATATGTATATCTGCATATGTATGTATGCATGTGTGTGTGTATGTATGTGTATGCATATATATATATATATATATATATATATATATATATATCTGCATATGTTTGTATTTTATATAAAGGATCTTTTGCAGAGGTGAGGAAAAGGAGCGATATTATAAATAATAATAATTATTATTGTTGTTATTATCATTATCATTATTATTATTACTAAAAAGAATAACAATAAAATAAATAAAATTGTAGCATGGGTGTAAAATAAAACTATGTACAAGGAAGGGAGTAAGTAATAAGTTTTCACACATCAGTGGTGTCCTGTCAACTGGGATGGCAGCTGACTACATTTACAGAGGAGACACAGAAAGAAATAAAACGATCAACTGTCTAAAATTACTAAATACACACACACACATATGTATCTCGTAAACACCTACATACAAGTTTATGTACATGCACACACAAACACATATATAGGTAAAGGCATGGCTACGTGGTAAGAAGCTTGCTTCCCAACCACATGGTTCTGAGTTTCAGTCCCACTGTGTGACCCCTTTGGAAAAGTGTCTTCTACTATAGCCTCAGGCCAACCAAAGCCTTGTAAGTGGATTTGGTAGAGGGATACTGAAAGAAGCCTGTTGTATGTATGTTTACGCCCCCATAACTTAGTGGTTTGGCAAAAGAGAATAGTAAAATAAAAACTAGGCTTAAAAAAGAAGTCTTGGGGTTGATTTGTGTGGCTAAAACCCTTCAAATGAATGAAAGAATAAAAGAATATATGTATATATACGTGTGTGTGTGTGTGTGTGTGTATACACATATTTTTTCACGTCTGGCCGTATAGCCTTTTTTGTTTGTTTTCACTGTTTCGTTTTCCTGTCTTGTTTTCTGTCTGCCACTACATACCTCCATGGTACAAATTTAATTTGTGGTCCGTGGGAAGAGCCATTTTAATGATGCGTCCTGCCCTAACTCTTCGAAATGCTTAGTTTTAGAAAGGTGGCAGCTGATGAAGGAAATGTTCTCTATGTGGCCTGTGTATTTTCTGTACTCTGTTTATCATTTTGTCCACATTTTTTTGCAACGTCCTGTACCCAGATATGCATCTATATATACATGTATGTAAATATGCATATACTCATTTATTAATTGTATTATACACACACACACACACACACACATATATATATATATATATATATATATATATATATATACATATACATATATAAGTAGTTATTCAAAGCCTGGGCATTCAGCTGGTAGTATGTTGATTAAAGCACTTTCACCTGTCTATAGTTGCCTGATGTCATCCACAGTATTGATATAAATGCCACTGGATCTACCTCAAGAATTCCAGTGTTCCTCTGACCAAGAAGAAATATTACTCTGCTTTGAAAGAAGCAAGGATTGGCTAAAGGAAGGGCATGTATCCATAAAAAAATTTGCCTTGATGAACCCCAATTTGACCCATGCAAATATGGAAAAGTTATGATGGCGGTGGCAACAATGATGGTTGGGTATGATCTGAGAGATTTGACTAGTGTTGTACGTTGTACAAGCTCTTTCATTAGTGCATTACATAAGGTCTTGAGATGCATGTTGCTTTTAATATGAAACAAGGTTTGATTCTTGTATATGGAAAAAAAAGAAAACAGAGATTTGACTCAATCTCAAAATTCTATGGGTTTTTATTTTGTGAACTTTTACAGGCATAGATATGGTTGCACGGTTAAGAATTTCACTGCTCAACCAAACAGTCCCAAGCTCAGTTCCACCATACAGTACCATAGACAAATGTCATCTACCAAAATCCAAGTTTACCAATACCTTGTGAATGGAATATTATACAGAGAAACAATGTGAAAGTTCATGTACGTATATCTTTTGTCAATGTACATTAGCAAAGGATATAAACACTGACAAGGAAACTGAAAAGCCAGTGCTTTACAAATGAAGGCTCTTGAGATATTTGTTCCACTTCTAGTTACAAACACTCCCTTGTCATTAGAAATACAGAGTGAACAAGCGATTTGGACCATTGGTAGCCAGCCAGTATTCCATAATGTTATTGTTCACAAAACGCGATATATATATATAAAAAAAAAAATAATAATAATAATAAATAACCCTAGAGAGATGAAAGGCAAAGTCAACTCATGTAGGAAAGGAACTCGGAACAAAGTGTTACTGAACTAAACATCATAAAGTATCCTGTATTGCCGCCTTATTGAATATGTCCTTTCCTCATATTTTATGTGTAGTATATTGTGTGTACATATGTGTGTGTGTGTGTGTGTGTGTGTATGCATGTGAGCATGTGGGTGTTAAAGGGGTTTCTCATCTATGAATATTCATATAGTAATAACGATAGTTGGACACTTTGTACTTGGCTTGCCTTGCTTATAGGATGTGTCTTTCACTGAAAGTTCTTTGATTTCATCATAATAGTGTGAATATTTAAATATTGGTGAGTGAAAAGCAATAAGGGTGAAACAGTAGCTATAAATGGTCTCATGTCAAAACGAATATACTATATATATACAAGTTAGTGTGTGGTTAATAATAATAATAATAACAACAACAACAACAACAACAACAATAATAATAATAACAATACTAATGGAAATAAAAGGATCCTTCCTAGTAAGTTAAAAGCTTATCTCCCAAACACAGAGTATCTAACAACAAAGATGTCCTTTAGCAGAGAGAGGGTTGCAGATATAATGGAAAAGTATCACATTAAATGGTGGGGTTTAGTTGATGTAATTCAACAGCTTATGCTTCAACACATACACACACATACTATACATGTGCGTGTATGTGTGCGTGTGCATGTGTACGTGCAGGCATGGCTGTGTGGTTAAGAAGCTCAGTTTGCAACCAGGTAGTTTTGGGTTCAGTCCCACTGCATGGAACTTTGGGCAAGTGTTTTCTATTGTAGCCCTAGGTCAACCAATGCCTTGTGAGTGAATTTGGTAGGTGTGTGTGTGTGTGTGTGTGTGTGTGTGTGTGTGTGTATCTTTGTCTCCTACTGTCACTTTATGCTTTCATAACTTAGCACTTTCACAAAAAGATACCAAGAAAATAAGAGTTGTTGATTCATTCGCTTAAAACCCTTCAAGGCAGTGTCCCAGCATGGCCACAGTCCAATAACTATAACAAGTAAAAATATATATATATAAAATATAAAAGAAGTAATCAATTGAAATTTGTTAAAGAAATAAACCATAGAAAAGAAATTCTAAAAGTAGTTACTTCAGATCTGGGAAAACCTAAATTTGTTATACTTCACAAGGGAAATGGATACACAACCAAAATACACCAAGAAAAGCTATTCTTAAGATCCATCTAATGCATATCAGCATGAGATATCGAAACAATGGTGGTTATAATGAGGTATCAAACTACTACTAAGACATAAACAGCAGCAAGCAATCATATTTTCAAAATGTCTCAAACAAACAGTGTAGATTACAATTCATGGATTAAAGCTAGTTTTTTTCAGAATTAGGAGCGTTGTATAAACGTTTACTTAACTCCTGATAAATAAATAACTTATTGACTAATATTATTTATTTTTTTCATTTCTTATATCTTAGTTTTTAATCAAAACACCATCTGTGGTAAAGAACTGCAATAAAATACAAAAGTGGCTCCCTTACTTTCAAATTATTTATGTTTTTTGCTTTGTTTGTGTTTTGTTTTTAAGAGGATGAAAAACTCAATCGATAAAACTACCCGACATGACAATCAAAACGGTAGTCAGCTACTAATGTTTACAGTATTTAAACCATAATGCCAAGATCAGCCTATGTCAGCAGCATGTTTTCCTGTCACTTGAGGAATAAATTTGAACACAGCTGCTGCATTTTAATTACATTTAAAATCTTATCTAATGTACAACTTCCTTACTTTTTGCTGCTACAGAGCTACTTAAGAGAGAGAAATATCAACATCAGACAAGGTGTGGTGGTAGCTACAGAGTGGTGGCTTGTGGTGCCAGTGATGGAGTGGAAACGGTAAAGAAAAGGTGCTTAAATGTGTGAGATATCAACTCTGATATAAACACAGGCGCCACGAGAAGGGTGCGCTAAGAGAATTATGACATTTTGGATTAAACGCAAAATAATTTACATGAAGATAAACTAAAATCCAACTATAAATGATTAAAACAAGCTGGAGAATAATAATAATAACAATGATAACAACAATGCCAGTATTAATGATCTCTCTATTTGCTCTTTGGGCCTGCTACATAATATACAAATTTAATCCAGAGACGATTACAAAATGCTGGGTACAGATATATATAAATGGAGGTGCAAAATATGCACGCACACACACACACACACACAAAAACATACAACAGATGGAAAATATTAGACAACATAAAATCAGGTATATCCCCAAAGGAGTGAAAACTGTTGTCTCAAGAGGGTCAGGGCACCTGAAGCTCTGCTCACCTTCTGCTCCAAGAATTCAGGCCCTTTGCTCTCTCTCTCTCTCCTATACATAGCAAATTTACCTTGCACCCACATTTCACTCCATTTGCTGCACCGCTTCCCCACTTCTCTCTCCACCGTCTCCTTTCACTTCAAGTGATGTTTGAAGCCAAAGAGGGTTTGTTAGAGAGACAGATTTCTGTCCTCATCATTGTCCTCAAATGCACCCACAATACAATCTCTTTTACCATAACCACCAGACAAAAAAAAACAAAAAAACTGCATGACCCCCCCCCCCCCGCCACTATTTATGCATCTGTTTTTAATCTTTCCTCTTTCTTTTTCTTCCCTCAATGCTGGTTATAAGTTACATTATTCTGCAATACTTTTATCTCTACAACTGTGAGCATCTGATGAGACTTGAACAGTCTCAGATGAAACCTATAATAAACAGGAATAGCCATGCGATTAAGAAGCTTACTTCACAGTTATGTGGTTCAAGGTTCAATCCATAGCAAGGCATTTCAGGCAGATGTCGTTTACCAGGGTCTCAGATTGACTAATGCCTTGTGAGTGTAACTTGGTAGACAGAAATTGTGCAAGAGCCCCATTGTACATGTGTGTGTGTGTATGTGCATGCTCATGTATGTGTGTGCACATGTATGTGTGTGTGCATGCAAGTCTATGTGTGAATGTGTGGCTGGAGGTGGAGTATGTACATGAGTTTAAAATCATTTAACTGGTGTTGTGTTCCATTGTCCAGTAACTTAACAGTTCAACAAATAAAGATGGATAAAATAAGTAACAGACAGGAATAAGTACTGGGATCATTATAACTGACTTAAATCCATGAAGGCAGTGCCACAGAACAGCCATTTGCTCAACCAAGGGTCAATGTATGTGTGTGTGTGTGTGTGTGTGTGTGTGTGTGTGTGGATGTGCTTTTCAACATGTTTTCTTGGGCAAGTCTAATTTGGGAAAGCATTTAAAGAGCACAACATAAGTATAATTCCTGACCTCAGTTTTGATACTATCATAATCTGTCAGACCATTAAAACACATCTTTAGAGATGAAACGTTTTTTTAATATTAGATGTAAATAATGTAAAATTGATGTAAATATAAAAGAAAGTGTTTCATCTCTGTAGATGACAAATTATGATTGTTTTTTTTTTTGTTTTTTTTTTTTAAATAACATCTCAGTCCTTCAGACTGTTTTGTGTTAACGTTTTCACAGTAACTTCTCAGACAGATCCTTTCAATATAGCAGAATCTCAGTAATCTAAGATTTGTATCTACTTCAAGCCTATGTATATGGATAAGATTTACAAATGATAAGACAACACAGAGACAAAATTACAAATGAAGAATGTTAGTTAGTTCTGACTGATCAGAACAGAAATAATACAATGGAAAATATAGATTACAGGTGTGGCTGTGCAGTTAAAAAGTTTGCTTCCCAATTGTGTGGTCTTCAGTTCAGTTCCTCTGTTCAGCACCCTGCACAAGTTTCTTCTAATATATCCTCAGACTGAGCAAAATCTGGAGAGTGTATTTGTAGATGGAAACTGAAAGAAGCCTGTTGCACATGTGTGTGTATACTGTTGTCTTGATACTATGTGATGGTAGCAAACTAGCTTCACCATCATACAAGCAAAGTTTGTTTCCAGTCTTCCATGAAAAACACTTCTGGCCACGGAGAAATATTATCTTACTTAGAAACAGGCAAATGGTGGTGGTAGCCATGAAAAATATCTGCCTCAAGAAAATTCTGTGACCCATGCAAACATGGAAAAGTAGAGATTAAATAACAACAATGATGATGAAAATGTGAAACATGTATGGCTTGAAAATACAAATTATATATTACAGTAAGACAATATTTTCTAAAACTCAACAGAAGGAACAGAAAAATTCATAGAGAAATATGCATAGGAACATAGATGTAACTAGGTTCCCTTAAAAAATTAGGTTCTTGTATCATTGAAATTGACACCCAGCTACCCATGGGACCACTAGATATACAGGGGGCAAGTGTTGAAGCTGCATCACAAATTAAAAAGTTTTGTGTTTAATCTGAGTGTGAAGATAAGGCATAATATAGAAAAGTATCAGAGACTACGTTTATAAATTGAGAGTGAATATAGATAGAAAGTTGAAGTTAATAGTTTAATCAATGAATATTAATCTACTGGTAATTCCTTCCTGAAATATATGCAATAGATATAGAAGACTTTCATTTTGTTACTATTATGGGAAGTATCTCATAAAATAAATGGAGTTTAAATATCCTAAATGGTTGAAATGAGTTGTTGCTAATGCGATTATAATTTTTCAGGCTATTAACTTCATCAGCTGCCCAATGGATAAGGATGCCACTACCCTTAGTTTAGAAACAAATGTTGCTAGTTCAAATCCTGCTCAGGATTATGTTATCTATGTAACTGAGAATACGACACTTTATGATAAATGGAGATTAAACTACTTGCAATATTACATAGCAGATGTTCTGAATGAAAAATATTTCATCTCTGAAATTGAGGTTAATAAACCATTTTAATATAGTATATTTTTATTATATACAACCATCACCAACAACAACACAATTACTCACTACAACCACTACCAAATGTGTTCAGATATTTATGATAAGAAGTCAATAACAATAACTTCTCATTTCATTAATTTTAATCAGAATTCCTATAAGATTAGAAGGAAAAAAATCAATAATTTATAGAAAGATAAAATATAACATACACACACACACAAACATATTCTGGATGAGTGGAAGTTGCCACATTATGACTCAAAGCTTTTGCTATTTGATATAGCAATATATAAGCCCTAAGTCAAGTTACATGTACTCCACTCACCTCATTACTGTGGTCACTATGGAGTTAAAAAAATGTACATGAAAGTGTGTGTGTATATGTGTATATATATATATATATATATATATATATATATAGTAGTATATCTAAGTAGTTTATCTGATATCAACTGGGTCACCACTAACAGCCACTAGACTTTATTTCATGTTTCCCCACCTTTTATATTATCTTAGAATTTCTTCCAAACAACCGTGTGATACTGGTGTGCTTTACTCAATGAAGCTGATGAGCTAATCAGTGAGCCTAATTGTGGTCCCTTGGATTTGCTTGAAATAACAGCACTAGGTCCTCCTCAAATTACTCTCTAATATATTTGTATATCTTTTTACTTGTTACAACCACTGGACTGTAGCCCTGCTGGGGTACCCACCACCTTGAAAAGTTTAGCTGAACAAATCAACTTCAGGACTTATTTTTTAAAGTCGGGTGCTTATTCTATTACTCTCTTTTTGTCAAACTACTAAGTTATGAGGACATAATAAACACAGGCACAGGCTTGGTTGTGTGGTAAGACACTTGCTTCCCAACCACATGGTTCTGGGTTCAGTCCCACTGTGTGGCATCTTGGGCAAGTGTCTTCTACTGTAGCCTTAAGACAACCAAAGTCTTTTAAGTGGATTTGGTAGATGGAAACTGAAAGAAGCCCATCATATGTTATATGTGTGTGTGTGTGTGTGTGTGTGTGTGTGTGTGTAGATTTATGTGTGTGACTTTGTGTCTGTGTTTGTCCCCACACCATTGCTTGACAACTGATGGTGTGCTTATGTCCCTGTAACTTAACAGACCAATGGAATAAGTCCTAAGTTTACAAAGAATAAGTCCTGGGATTGATTTCTTTGACTAAAAACATTTCAAAGCAGTGTTCCAGCATGGCCATAGTCAAATGATTGAAACAAGTAGAAAAGTAAAAGAATAACACCAACATAAGCTCTTCTTCTTTCTCCCTAAATAAATTAAACAGGTTTGGTTGTATAGGTGCAGGCATAGCTGTGTGGTTAAGAAGCTCACTTTATAAGCACATACTTCTGAGTTCAGTCCCACTGTGCGGCACCTTGAATGAGTGTTGGGTCAATCCCAGAATGACTAATGCTTTGTGAGTGAATTTTAAATGGAGTCTGTATGGAAGCCTGTCATATACATAGTTGTGAGTGTGTGTCTTGGTTTTTTTTTTTGTTTGTCCTCCATCAGTGCTTAACAACTGATGTTGGTTTGTTTACATCCTTGTAGCTTAGTGGTTCAGTGAAAGGCACCAATAGAATAAATACCAGACTTTAAAAGATAGAGCTGTTATATATTTTATGACTTCTTTATCATCATCCTTTATCATCACCATCATTTAACATCCATTTTCCATGCTAACATGGATTGGATGGTTTGACAAGAGTTAGCAAGCCAGAGAAGTGCACCAGGCTCCAGTCATCTGTTTTGGTATGATTTCTATGGCTGGATGCCCTTCCTAATGCCAACCACTTTACAGAGTGAGTGCTTTTTACAGGGCAGCAGCACAGATGCTTTATATATGCCAAAATTAATCTCTCTCCACCACCTTTCACTGGTTTCAGTTATTAGACTGTCACCATACTGGACACTGACTGCTCTATCAACAACAGCAACAACAGCAACAACAACAACAACAACAACTTCTGCACATTACTGTCTCAAGTTTTAGGGCTCAAATGACCAAGTTACTCGGTTTTCGAGTCATATAAGTGAGTGGATTTGGTAGACAGAAACTGAATGAAGCCCAGTGTGAGTGTGTGTGTGTGTGTGTGTGTGTGTGTGTGTGTGTGTGTGTGTGTCTGCATGCACATGTGTCTGTATGTATTTGCATGTACTCTTGACATGACATTATTTCATGAATGAGTGCGATCATCATACAAATAAGGCTGTTCATTTCCAGTCTTCCACAAAAAGCATGACAGGCAATGGAGAAATATTACCAAGCTACAAAACAGGTGAGTGTTAGCAACAGGAAGAGCATCCATCTGTAGAAAATCTGCATCAACAAATACCATCTGAGCCACGTAAGCACAGAAAAGTGGGCAAAAAAATAAATGATGACGATGATGATGAAATCTAAGGACAGAATTTCTTCTTGTACAAAGAGAAACAGAGATAGTTGAAACAACAGTATATCAGACAAAAAGAAACTGATTTAGTTTCACTCTTCATTTCTAAGTTCTATTTACACCAGGACTGTCTTTGCTTTTTATATCTTTGTGGTTGATGAAAAAAAAAAAATTAATAGTTATACATTAGGGGTTGATTTAATGTACAAT
Organism: Octopus bimaculoides; assembly: GCF_046866305.1. Classification (NCBI taxonomy): domain Eukaryota; kingdom Metazoa; phylum Mollusca; class Cephalopoda; order Octopoda; family Octopodidae; genus Octopus; species Octopus bimaculoides. The sequence continues at coordinate 79,590,910 of NC_142933.1, forward strand.
CAATCACCTTCCCCTTTGAACAATTGTGCCTTTTGCTTAAGAAATCAATATTGTAACCACATAAGAAAGAAGAAATGAATGCTCTTACATGAAAAGAAAAGAAGTTTGGCACATATATATATATATATTCAAAACATAAAAATAGTACATTTTACCATTACTGTCTTTTCATAAATATTCAGTTAGTATTTTTTTTTCTTTCTTAGCATCCAGTTTCCAATTAAGAACACAACAGGTAATTCAGTTAGCAAAGAAGACAGACATTACAGTTAACAATAAAAAGATAAAATTTCATAAAAGTATAATAAAAGATATTTTAATTCAAATGAAAGTAAAGTAATATGGATTCAAGCAATAAATAACGTAGTGGAACCAGTTTAAATTATTTTCTACAAATTCTGTTAGAATAAATAATTTTTCTTTCTGTTTGACTACGTTTTAAAAGATTCTGAACTTGGTATTTTCATCTTTTATAACAGTAAATAAAAAAAAGTCTACAAGTACATTTTCTTACATTTTTCAGAAGTGAAAGTGAATTTTAAAAAGAATGTCTTTATTTCAAACATTAAAAACGAGTGCAGAAATCCTTTGAACTAGCTGTGCATAATTTGAATTTAATTGAGCAAATGCAACACATCAAAGATATTTGAAATTGAAAAAATTACTCCATGGATTTAGCTTTTGGTAAAATGCAGTAGATGCAGAGGAAACTAATTTTTTTAAATTATTTTATTGGGGAAGCATGTATAAAATAATCATTCATATATTTGTAAATGGAGTGGATATATTAATAAAAAGTACACAGTATTATGGATCCATTACAGCCAATTCTACCTATCAGTTTTTGCTGCAGGCCTGGCATATGTAGTGGTATGCTTCAAATATGCACCTGAAAGCAATTAGCAAGGAGTCGGCCTGTTTCTCCAATGTAAATGGTGCCACAAATTTACATATGATATAATATATATATAGTTAGATGATGTGCAACAGAAGTTCTGAATACTATGATATTGTCCTGGGCCCAGTGATGGTAGTAGTACTGTTAACACAGAGACTGGTGTTGCATCATATATGTACACATTCAAAAGTGCTTGGTTATGTGGGGATGGACGTTTGGAGCTTCTTACTGGGAGATTTCTGAGTTTCTATTGATCCATGTTCTCACAAAGACAGATAGCATTTCATAATCAAACTTGGCCTCATGTCTCTGACTAGTTTAATTGAATGCTTCCCGCCTCTGCTCCTACACTGCCTTTTCTTATCTTTCGACTCCCCTCTCACTTCATCTTTTCCCTTCACCTCACTTTCAACTTTTCTTGCTCCTCCTTCATTCCAGTATTCTTTCTTTCTTCTTTCTCACACTGTTTCTCTTACCACTTTTTGTTCACATTTGACATTCATGTAACTTTGCATTCCTTATCAGTTGCAGCCATTTTTTTTATTTTTAATTTAGATGTTGTACAACTCTACTGTCTCTCATTTATTTCTCTCCTTTCAAATTTTCTCTAAAAAATGACACTGACTGGATTTTCCACTTCTCACAGAAAGTTCACTGTACTCTTTCTATTAATTTTACCACATACATATATGTGTGTGTGTGAGTGTGTCAATAAGGGTACTAGGTAGCACCAGTTTTGCTAGAAATAGGAATCAAAATTGACTCAATTAGTCTCAAGCACTGAAAGTTAACAAGCTGATGAAATTGGGGAAGCAAGAAAAAATTGCCAACATACCAAGGCGATGGACAATCACAAATGAGAATGCAGGTATACTCATGTCATGGGATTTCGATCTCGGAGATGTTCCTCTTAGATCTTCTCAGTGGGTTTCCTTCTTGGGGATAAACTGCTACTCGCCTTGTACAAGCATGTTAAAATAATTGAGAGGCTAGCACCAAATTCAAACAATAGTAGTGTATAATTATAGATAATGATGATATTACTATTATTATTATTATTAATAATAATAAATAATAATAATAATATAGGTGGCTATTATTATGTGGTATGGCTGCATCAGTAGAATAGCACTCAACCAGCTAAGAGAGTAAAGATAATCTTATAATAAAAACCACAAGTCTTGTGAAATATAGCTACCCAGGGTTTCCTGGTTGAAACATTTATTTTACCATTCTTCAAGCTGAGAACTACACCCTTTGATATAATATATATATATATATATATATATATATATATATATATATATAGTAATAATTATAAAGCGTATAGAGACTTGTTCATCCTCAAAGTTTATTTTTACTTATCATACCATTTTATACAGCATATTATTATAACCTACATGTGTTTCTATTGCAGAGACTATTAGCAGTCGCAGATGCAACCTGAGACTGTTATCAGTACAGCTTCTTCAGTGTCTATCCATTTGGCCAGTCTTGACGTGAACTGAGTGGAGTCAGTTAGTGTCCAGGGAGAGGTGGGAGTTGTCTTGGAACTGAAACCTGATCTGTTTGCAGGCTTGTGCGGTTGACTTCAAATTCACAATGGTCGCCGTCTCAAGTCAGGATAATATATCCCTCCAAACGTGTGTGTGTGTGTGTGTGTATAAGGTTGGCATTAGAAATTTTGGAAAAACAATGGAATAACAATGGAAAAATTGGAACTGAAATTATTATCAAAAGAATTTCAGTTACTTGATCCATCTATTTCAGATGTAATTTTAAATTTAATAGACTGAAAACACTAATTCTTTTTCCTTAAAACAAAAAATTGAATAAATAACCTGAAAACAATTCATGAACAAATACAAGACATCTTAGAAATTTCACGATAGTGTACAACTTATCTGTGAAATAACTGCATATATTTGGTTGTTTACACTAGGTTTGGACTTGGATAAAACAGGAAAACTTCTAGAACTTTTACACAATAAAAGATAGCCATTTTGGAAGAAATAACTTCTGTATTTCTTTAAAATCTGTTAGTAGATACACAGTGAGAGGATTATTAAAAATAAAAAATATTCAAACAATTGCTTGGTTTTCTTTCTTTTTTTTTGTTAAAATTTCAATGAATCTTTATCCAAAAATTAATTAATTTAATTTAATTTCTTTCTTCTTTCATTTTTTTTTTTCTTCTTTTTTTGCACAGATTTTCTTTAGAAATCAACCCACAAAAGAGAGACAAGTCACGAGATGGATAACTGAGGTATGAATTACAGAAAAACATCTATTAAAGACGTTATAAAAACATCGAAATAAATGTATTTAAGATATGCCAGCATATGAAAAATGATATTAAAGAAAAAAAATAAGATGGTGATCATGATGATGACTAACTATTAACTTAAAAGCATTCAGTAAGGTAACTGTAATAATAAATAAGCAACAGTCTCAAACATATTTATTGATGTATCCCCATACACAAACATACACACATATGTACGTATACAACCACATTATCATCATAAACATCACTATTATCATATCTGTCTATAGGAAACATTGAAAAGCAGTCTGCAAAAGTAATCTTATGAACTCATAGCAAACATGATAAGCCATAAGTGACGGGGTCCAGAACAGACAGCCTAAAGATAATGTTGAAATTCAGTTCATGGAACCAACAAAAAAGTAGTAGTAGTAGTAGTAGTAATAAGAAGAAGAAGAAGACTAACAAATAATAATAACAAAACAACAACAATAATGATATTAACATTAATAATAATAAATGAACAAAATAAAATAAAATAAAAAAATAAAGTGTGAGAATTTTATGTACATGGATGATGGAGTAGTCTATACTGTACATCATATTTCTTATCCTCGCTTCCAGGACCAGTAAATTTAATTATAGCAAAAGTTGGTGCTATTGAAAGAATTCCTGTAATCATTATACAGGTCTCCATTGATCATTTTGTTTCTTTCAGAACAATATAGCTACTAGCAAGATACCAAAAATGAAGGAGAGGAAGAAAAAAAAAGGTACACAAAATAATTCCCCAGTTGCACAAAAGCTTAAACTTAAAAACTTGTTTTTACTTTCATGTTTGAAATATTGTTGCTATAGTTACACAAATGCTACAAAAGAGCAAGAAATATATAATTTAAAATTTGACCTCATGGGTCTTACAATATATAGACATATATATATATATATACATACATGTATACATATATGTATGCATACATACACACACATCATCATTGTTGCTGTAACATCCTTTTTTCTATGCCTGCATGGGTTGGACACACACACACACACATGCATGCATGCATATACACACACACACACACACATATATATATATATATATACACATATACATACATATATACATGTGAGTGTGAGAGAGAGAGTATGTATATGTATGTATACATGATGCCTATACTGGTAGATATCTTAGTTTCCTTTAAGTATTATGGAGATATCAATGTCCTTTTATATATATATATATATATATATATATATATATATATATATATATATACACACACACACACATACATATAATTGTATATAAATATTTGTACACAGGTGTGTTTATCCACATACACACACACATCATCATCATCACTTAAAAGTCAGTTTTCCATGCTGGCAGGGGCTGGATGGTTTGACACGATGACAGGATCCAGCAAACTGCAGGGCTGCACTGAGCAGCTGCAGGGCTGCACTGAGCAGCTGCAGGGCTGCACTGAGCAGCTGCAGGGCTGCACTAAGCAGCAGCAGCAGCTTTGGCATGGTTTCTACAGCTGGATGCTCTTCCTGACACCAACCACTTCACAACGTGTATTGGCTACTATTCCATGCCACTGGCACTGGTGAAATTGCCAGGTAACTTGCAGGATAGAAGAACAGGAAAAAAGAACACAGCAAAGTGTTGGGGGGGGGGCTATTTGAGGGGGTGCAGCAGCTTTATGTTAGGTATTAAAAGGATAAAGCATAACAGAGGAACAAGCACTCTACGAGTACATCAATTCACTGTGAAGAAAGTTCATCAGGAGGGAAGGTCACCGCAAGGAAAGTTTACCGAGAAAATATATCCATAATATCTCACCATTAATAGTTTAAAACTATTTTATTGATGACGGTGAACTTTCCCTGTGGTGAATTGATGATGTTGTACTTACTGGACATGTCACTAGAGGGCTAGAGGAAGAGAAAGCTGCACCAGCACTAGGCCGGTATGCATTTTCAGCTAAATACAAAGGACCAACAGGATAACATGTGCCTTGTCCAAAAACACATGTACTGCCTGGTCCATGAACTGAACTCAAGACCTTAGCCTAACAACCTAACCAGTATATGTTACACACATCTATGATGATGATGATGGCCGTCCACTCGTGACCGAGGAAGACCATTGCCGACCTTCAGGAACATTGTGCACTCTAGGACTAACATATATTTTGCATTTACGGCTCTGTTGGTGGCTAATGAGCCCTGCTCTTGACAAGCATACACGACTGCAAACATTGCAGACCAAGCTTTCCCCATTCACTATACGAGCCGTGCACTTTCGTGCAGCTCGCGAAAGTTCTTCATGCTGGATACATGCTCTCTCAAAAGTGTTGATCCCCTCCTTAACCTGCTTCCTCCATCTGTGGCGATGACAGGCATTGTTCTCCCAATCAGTGTCCTGCGTATCACAGGCCTTTAATGAGGACTTGACACAGTTCTTAAAGCACAGCCTTGGTTTCTGACGGAGTCTCCTTCCATTCACAAGTTCTCTATATAGCATCTGCTTAGGAATCTAAGGAATCTAATGTATACACACATCTATACATACATACAATTTTCACCGCTGGTCACAATGCACTCTCTTGCTTTGTTGTAGCTTTCAAATGTACCACCCAAGCAGCTGGGCCGGCAGGCCAACACCTCTCCCTGAATGGATCACCAGTCCATTGCAAGGTTACCCATTTACAGCTGAGTGGACTGGGGCAACATGAAATGAAGTGCTTTGCTCAAGAACACACCATGCCACTGGTCTGGGAATTGAAACCACAATCTTGCAACCACGAGTGTAACACTAACTATTATACCATATGCCTTCACTCCCTCTAACTCTCATTATATATATATATTATAGTGCTCTAGAAACAAATATCGACTCCTCTTGATTTATGATTACTTGAGCTTTGTGTACACACAAACACAGAAATATATGTACACATGTATGCACACATGTTCGTTTTCCCTGTAATAGAGAAAAGCAAAACATACATTGATGATTAAGGCAAGGCAAAAATAATTATTAAGTTATATTGATTATTAGTGATTTACTTTTGATATAAAATTATTGTTTTAGTAATTTCAACCTCTTGACAGTGATTCATAATTTTTATACTCTTTTCAACACCACCACCCCACACACACACATACACACATCCATGGATGGTTCTGTGAATTTAGGTAATTGCACAACTGACAGTAAATATAAAATCACATAACGATGAAAATATATAACATGTTATTTGTATATGTTTAATGCCTGTTTTTTCCAGGTTCCAACCCGCAGGTCTTTAAAAGCCAAGAACAACCAGTTACAATGTCCACTAACCATGTAAACATGGTTCTTAATCTTGCTCAAGCGTAACTGCAGAATGTCAATACTCACACACACGTGCACACACACACACACACACACACACACACACACACTACAAGCTTCTAATAGTTACCTTTATCAAATTCACTTAAAATTATAAATACAAAATACTCCTCTCTTGCTATCAAGTCATGCTCGATTATTAATGACAGACAAGAGATAAATATATATCTTGACAGTTATTTCACACACACACACACATATATCATCATCATCATCATCATCGTTTAACGTCCGTTTTCCATGCTGGTATGGGTTGGACGGTTCGACTGGGGTCTGGAAAGCCAGGAGGCTGCACCAGACTCCAGTCTGATCTGGCAAGGTTTCTACAGCTGGATGCCCTTCCTAACGCCAACCACTCGAAGAGTGTAGTGGGTGCTTTTTACGTGCCACCGGCACAGGGGCCAGGCATTGACCACGATCGGATAGTGCTTTTTATTGGGATTAAGGATTAAATCTACCCCAGTAAAGGGACAGAGAAAAGAAGCTTGAAAGGCAAATACTTACATATATATATATATATATATATATATATATATATATACAGAGAGAGAGAGAGAGAGAGAGAGAGAGAGAGAGAGAGAGAGAGAGAGAGAGAAGAGAGAAGAGAGAGAGAGAGAAAGAGAGAGAGAAAGAGACAGAGACAGAGACAGAGAGAGAGAGACAGATAGAGAGACAGAGAGAGAGAGACAGATAGAGAGAGAGAGAGAGAGAGAGAGAGAGAGAGAGAGAGAGAGAGAGAGAGAGAGAGAGTCAGTATCAGCCTATACATCTCTCACAAAAAATGGTATTCATTCAAATTTTATAAAATCCAGTCTTGAAAACAAATTTTCTGTTTTTTTTTGTCTTTTTATCCTATCAATTTAGTAGTTAGATTTATGTTCAATACAGAGAAATGAAGCTGTCTTGCAGCAGCTCAATCTGCTAGAAACAGCAGCTAAATCACCCTCATCTAACATTACACAGTTTTACAAAAGAAAAAAAAAAAAAGACATATCCATTGGATAACGTAATTCTGGATACACTATGTCAGAGGTGATGGTCAGATTTTGAAATATCTTTCATCATAAGCTTTCAGATCAGCCTTTGTACCCCCCCCCCCCACACTTCTTTGTACCCCCCCCACACACACACACACAAAAAAAAAACTAATAACAACAACTACAAGAACAACAAATTCAATCTAATTGGATTTTTTAATTCAGAATGCAAAAATGTGGAACAGACACTGAAAGGTGTCTCATCTGATGTTCTTACAAATTCATCAATCCCTAACAAGAATTTTATTGACTTGAGAAAAGCAAAGCTGACCTTGATAAGATTTGAACTCAGAATGCTGAGTTTCTAAATACATACATAGGGAGAGTTAAATGGCTTCAATGAGTTGAGTAAGATGTGTAGGCCAAGCAATCAAATAGAGGCTATTTGAGTTCTCCAAATCATGGCTTAGAATTTTATTAAAATAGCTGTAGGGTAAAAAGCCTATATAAAGTTCGCAATGACCATAGTTGTAGGTATGGCTGTGTGGTAAGAAGCTTGCTTCCCAACATGGTTCCAACTTCAGTCCCACTGCAGGGCACCTTGCACAAGTGTCTTCTACTATAGCCTTGAGCCAACCCCAAACCTTGTGAGTGGATTTGATAGACGGAAACTGAAAGAAGCTCGTCGTATATGTGTGCATGTGTGTGTGTCTGTGTTTGTCCTCTACCACCACCATTTGACAACCGGTGGTGGTGTGTTTACACCCCCACAGCTTAGTGGTTTGGCATAAAAGACTGATAGAATAAGTACAGAGCTTAAAAAAATAATAAGTCCTAGAGTCGATTTATTTGACTAAAACCCTTGAAGGCAGTGCCTCAGCATAGCCACTGTCAAACGACTGAAGCAAGTAAAAGAAGATAAAGGATTTAGTATATTGTTAAGCTTCATTTATCATCACAAATATTTTATGAACTGCTTACCACAAAAAATCACATCCACTACACTCAGAGTATAAAGTTGTAGGGATCCTTTAGTCTTGTCAAGGACATGGTACCTCCCTAGAGCTGGTGCCATGGGAAGAAGTACCCACTACACTTTGTAAAATGGTTGGTGTTAAGATGAACATCCTATCATTGAAACTGAACCAAAAGTGAAACATGGATGGGATGTGGCCCTCCAACTAAATGAACACTATCCATGAATATTAGCTGACTCCAACTATGGCAAATTAATCTAACCCATGCTAGCATGAAAAGTTGAAGCAAAATGATGATGACAAAGATGACATTTAAGGGGAAGAGTGAGAATGAAGCCAGATTACTGACTACAAATTCCCAAGTTCAAACCTTACTACTACTTTTGCTGGTGGTGCTGCTGCCATTTTGTTGTTCCTGTCAAAATGGCATGCTACTTGTGTTACTGATATATCAACAGGTTTCCTCTCTCTATTATTGAGTAATTATTAGCAGTAGGAAGGGCATCCATCTGTAAAAAGAATTGCTCTGACAAAAACCATCACGCCACCCATGCAAGCGAGAGAAAAAAAAACAAACAATGTAAACTAGCAACTGGAAAAGAAAGGAAAAAAACACTGACAAACATGTTATTGATTTACCTAAGAGGAAATATTGATTTTTTTTTCCTCTCTTCTCTAAGTACAAGACCAATTTTCCTACATCGAGGAATTTACTCTGACATAGAATAAATATTTCTTTTAACAACTCTGAAGATATGAAAACTAAACTTGACCCTGGCTGAATTTGAACTCAAGAAATAAAATAACTACATAAACAAAGCGTTGTAAAAGCATCTGAACCAGCAAGTGGTTTTGCTGATTCTGTCGATTCCTCTTGGGGAAAAATATTTGAATAAATCCTACAGACTCGAGTCGAAACTACTATTATCTAATATTGACAGGTTAAGTTAATTTCAAGTGAGGTAGAAATAGATGTTTCTCTCAAAATAACAGCAATAATTCAGAGCAAAGGAAATCAATAGTGTTGAAATTCACTGTTCCTTAGGTGTGCCATATGTGCTTTATATTTAAATCATCGTCAAATAAGAGAGAAGGCATGACAGAGTTATTGGTAGGTGGCAGTAGTGGGGGAAACAACATGAAGGAGGAAGAAAATGACATTTGCTTAGGAGATATGTTGTTTTCAACATTAGTAAAAAAAAGGAAAGAAAAAAGCAGGGGGTGGGGAATAAAATAAAATATCCCCAATCTTCTTCACTTTAACCTAATTCAAATAACAGCTATCGCTTCATTTAATATTCAAGACTGAAATAAAGGAATAGAATTTGTGCTTTTTGATTATGGGATAGCAGCACAAGCAGGTTCTGCAGGAAATCACAAATGAAATCATGCATTAGTTCCGATTCAATGAGTGAAAGCACCCACTGTGTTTGGGATTTCTCACAAGCAATAGCGTTTACTGCGATAATCTTATCTCCAGTTGTGCAGCATGAAGAGGATTCATGTATGCATGGCTAACATTACAGATAAACGAACATTGATCACATCGCTAACAAATAAGTATTTAACAGGTGTCTTTAACAGTGTTATACACACCTGTTAAAATAGCATTCACTTCTAACTGAGTTATAAATCACCATCATCAACACTATACTATTATCATTATCATTATCATTATCATTATTATTATTATTATTATTATTATTAAAGCCAGTGAGCTGGGAGAATCATTAGAATGCTGGGCAAAATGCTTCATGGTATTTCATCCCTCTGAGTTCTGAACTCCGAGTTCAAATTCCACTGAGGTCTACTTTGCCTTTCATCCTTTTGGGGTTGATGGAATAAGTACCAGGCAAGCACTGGGGTTGATGTAATCAACTAACCCCCTCTCCCAAAATTTTACACCTTCTGCCTTCAGTAGAAAGGATTACTACTACTTCTACTATTACTACTACTACTATTATTATTATTATTATTATTATTACTAAGGTGACAAATTGGCAGAATCTGTTAGCACACCAGAAAAACATGCATTTCTTCTGGTTCTTTACATTCTGGGTTCAAATTCTGCCGAAGTCCACTTTGCTTTTTATTCTTCCAGGTCAATAAAATAAGTACCAGCTGAGCAGTGTGGCTGATGTAATACAACTAACCCCTCACCAGAAATTTCACACCTTGCGCTTGTAATAGAAAAGACTATTACCTCTGCCTTAGTGAAGGCAGAGGTATTGTTTTCAGTCATGTTGTTTGTTCGTTTGTCTGTGGACAAGATATCTTAAGAACTGCTGGATGGATTCAGATGAAACTTTCAGGGATGTTTGGCCTCATGACTGGCACAAACTGATTAGATTTTGGGATCGATCTGGTACTGGACAAGGACTCTGGATTATATTTTCCTGTTTTTTTTTTTTATTTAATTTTTGAAAGTGGTCAGATTCATTTTTAGCATTCAAGTTTGTGAGGGCAGTCAAGTTTTTTTCAGATATTCTCATTTTAAAAATCATCTCTGGCTAATCATTGAGAGAACGTTGGTGTTGCTTTGGTGGAGGTTTGCGTTCTCTAAGTGTTCTAATTATCATCATCATCAACATCATTATTAATTATTATTATTGTTATGGCTGTGCTGGACAGAATTGTTAGAACACCAGACATAAAACACTTTTGCTATATTTGTTCCAGTTCTTTATTTTATCTCCCCTGGAAAGATGAACGACAAAGTTGACTTTGGTGGAATTTGAACTCAGAACAAAGTACCAGTCGAGTATGGGTATTGATTTATTCTTTTCCAAGGCAACAGGCATCATCAACAAAAACTAAGTGCAAAAGTTCCAAACATGAATCAAAAGTTACCTGGGAAATTATTTAATTAGAAGTGCAAAACTGCATGAAATACATAAGAGCAACTTCATGTTTACTGCATATTTCTGTTTAAATACACTGTCTTTCTCTCATTAAAGTTTCAAAATCATGAAGAATTTAGTAAAATAATTGTCATTAATAACATGATGTTTAAAGTGGCAAGCTGCCAGAATTGTTAGCATGCTGGGTGAAATACTTGAAGGTATTTTGCCCATTTTTACATTCAAGGTTCAAATTCCATCGAGGTCGACTTTGCCTTTTGTCCTTTCGGGGGTCGATAAACTAAGTACTAGTCAAGTTACTGAGGTCAGTGTGATCAACATACCTCTCTCCCAAAATTTCAGGCCTTGTGCCTATAGTAGAAAGTATTATTAAGATGATGTTTAAGGCAGTGAACAGGCAGAATCATTAGCATACTGGCCAAAATGCTTAGCAGCATTTCATGTTCTGAGTTTAAATTCCACTGAGGTTGACTAAGCTTTTCATCCTTTCAGAGTTGATAAAAGAAGCACCAGATGAGTACTGGGCTCAACTTAATCCCTCCTCCAAAATCACTGGTTTTGAGCAAAAATTTGAAACCTTTATTATTATAATTTTAAATTACGATAAACATAAACAAACAAACGAAGTTTGCTTTCAGAACCGTTGAGATGTCTTAGAAAGTTAAAGAAGTGATTTTTAAATTCTCAAACGCAGGATAATGCTAATAATATAGCCTGAACAGGATAAGCTACCCCTATTTTGCAGAAAAAAGTGTTGGCGGCCAGCTATGAGCTTTATTATTATGTTTAAAACAAACTACCATGAAATTTTGATATACTGTTTCCATTTCAATAATTTTAAAGAACAAAGTTTGTATCACAGAACCAAGGTGGTCACTGGAGGATTGATACCAGAAAAGTTAAGAATACATGATCCTGATCCTTTTTTTTCTTTCTTTTACAGGTACTGATGCTGAGGAGGAAAAGGAGGAAGGGGAGAAGGATGGCGGGAGAGGCAAGAGGAGGAGGATCTATGATATTTTTCTGGGTTCTGAGACTGGTGGGAAGGAGCAAAGACCCCCTTTGGTCATATATGATTATGAGATTGCTCCTAGAAAGTTTCCCCTCCAAGGCACAAGTCCAGGCGAGGTTGTTTATAGAAGACTAGCAGTCACTCATGTATACCAGCCTCCCCTCTCCCCACTACCAATGTTATATCTAAGGCTAAGGCAAAGGTTGATACAGCTTGGCACCAGTGATGTTGCAATTTATTTTTACAGATGGGTGAACTGAAGCACCATGAAATAAAGTGTCTTACTCAAGAACACAACACACAGCTGGGTCCAGGAATCAAACTCATAACCTAACGATTGTAAGCCCAACACTTTAACCACTATGCCATGCAAAAGTGATATTTATTCTCAGACTGGAGACTTGGCCTGCATAATTGCCTACAGAGCAGTCTCCACTAAAGGCATCTATGTGCCTAGATGGTGATGTCAAAGCAAGAGACAGATTAAGTCTACCACCCAAAATACATGCAAACAGGAATTAATATAAAAAAACAAGAAACATATATATAAATAAATTAAAGAAACACAAAAATTACTACTTCAGACAAACTCTGCTAACAATACTCCACAAATCACGTAATTTAGACAATACTAAATTAAGCAGCTGTTAAGGTAAAAAAAAAAATTTTTTTTTTTTTTTTTAAAATTGATTTACAATTGTGAAATATAAATTCTGGGTCCCCTTCCTCCATGCTTCCATAATTCAAAGAGATTTTACTTAAATTACCAGTGAAGCAAAGTCAATCAGGAAATCAATCTGCCAATCTATATATTTATTACACACAAATCTAATAAAACGAGTCAATTACTTGATTTATTATTATTTTTTTTTTACTTTTTATTTAGTCATTTATTTATTTATTTATTTTGTTCTCTGATCAGATTCAACTATCAATAGTTGATTATTCCTATGAAAGCAATACCTGTTGTAGAGGAACTTGATTGAGCTTGCTAATTTGGATCAATAAAATACTTAGCAGCTATGCAGTGCTATCACTGTTTACAAAAGTAAGTTGCAGCACAACTATTTAGCTATGGAGATAAGACCAATAAGAGTTAAGTAGAGGTTACCTTGCAACCTTTTACTTGTTTCAGTCATTGGACAGTGTCCATGCTGGAGCCTTGAAGGGTTTAGTCAAACAAATCAACACAAATACTTTCTCTCTCTCTTTTACTCTTTTACTTGTTTCAGTCATTTGACTGCAGCCATGCTGGAGCACCGCCTTTAGCCGAGCAAATCGACCCCAAGACTTATTCTTTGGAAGCCTAGTACTTATTCTATCGGTCTCTTTTGCCGAACCGCTAAGTTACGGGGACGTAAACACACCACCATCGGTTGTCAAGCGATGGTGGGGGCACAAACACAGACACACAAACACACATACATACATACATATACATACACACACACACACACACACACACACACATATATATATATATACATACATATATACAATGGGCTTCTTTCAATTTCCGGTTCATTGTATCCTTGAATAAGACAATTTCATATTGCTCTAGTCCACTCAGATGGCAAAAGTGAATATTCTACATGTAATTCAAAGGCCTGGCCTGGTCAGTCAGTCACACCGAATCTCCTTAAGAACTATATTAAGCATGCGTGTGTTTGTAGAGTACTCAGCCACTTGCATGGTAATTTCATGAGCAGGCTGTTCCATTGACTGGATCAAGTGGAACACTCATCATTAAAGTTTATATATATATATATAATTTGGTTCTGAGGATTCTTGAGAATGAAGGCACATCAACCAGTAGGATGCCAAAAGTGGCTAGGTGCAATCATATAAAGCACACAGTGAAATAAATCAAAAAGTATTGGCAGGATACTATAGATATGCAATAAGCAAATCCAATTTATAACTGCAGGCCCAACTCAGTGTGTCCTTGGTGTGACATAAGTATAAAAAAGTAAATATAAATGGCATTTAAAATTTACAACAGCTGTTTCATAGTATTTTATTTAAAGTAGTCATAAAAGATTATATCATGATATATAATTTACCATCATCAGTTAAGATTTTAAATATCAAACAGGACATAGCCAACATTTCTTGAGCTAGCCCAATATATGATGTAATTTTTTATGACTACGTTAAATAAAATGCTACAGAAACAGCAGTTGTAAATTTTAAATGCCAATTGTGCTTATTTTACACACACACACACACACACACACACATATATGATAGACTTCTTTCAGTTTCCTTTAGCCGGTAAATTGATACCATCTTAACTTTACTACTCAAAATACTACAACTGCAGACTAAACATGTATAAAGTTACCATTTGTCATTTTTTTAGATTTTAAATTTATTTCCTTTTATTTAATTTAATATTCTAGTGAGCATCTTTTAAACTACTGAAATGGCATCTCATCAATTTCATTTTCAGGAGACAGAAATTATTTAAAAAGCTATTAATTTCTTTGTTTTTTTTTCCTAATGCTTCTAATTATTTATTTAAACCTAAGAAAAACCTATAAAATTCAACAAAATGTATCTTTTAAAATACATTTTTAAAAAAATGCATTGATTTATAAACTAGAAAAGGATATTTAAAAACCAAAAAAAAATTCTATATTTTCAAATTCATAAAACAAAAAAAAATCTTATTTTATTTGAAACATCAATTTAATTTTAGAGCAGCTTTCTCGTTAACACCTGTAAAAAAATAAGATTTCTTTTGTTTTGATTACTTTTTTTAACTGAAGAATAACTTTTTCCCTCCCTTAAACACTAGATAGAAAACAAAAAAAGGCTATAGTGATGATGGTGATGATCATGTTGGTGATTCCACAGATGTTCAACATCTATATTTGCTATTTTCAACATGACCAGAAAATTAAGTTTGTTCAGATTTCTTTACAGCGTAAGCATATGTGTTTGTAATGTCTCTATGTTTTCCCTGCCTATCTCTTTCTTTCCAAATCTACTTCTATAACCAGGTCAACCCTAGAAAAAAATCCTTTCAGCTGCCAGAAGAATGACATCACGGGGGGGGGGGGGGAGTACTGAGAACCGACCAAAGGAGAGGCATTTGTTTATCAATACACACACATGGAAATAGTTGTTTACCTTTTTTTTTGCTATGTTGTGTTGTTGTTTGTTCTTCTTTCTTTTTTGTAAACCTGTTGGCTTCAAAGAAGACCCAACTGTAACTTGCTAATTTTGTGTCAGGAAATCCTAAGCCAGTTCACAAGTTGAACAGTTGAGAAGGAGCTTTCAACACATTTAGGCATAGGCATGGCTGTGTGGTAAGAAGCCTCCCAACCACATGGTTCCGGGTTCAATCTCATTACATGGCACCTTGAGCAAGTGTCTTCTTCTATAGCTTCAGGCCAACAAAAGCCCTGTAGGTTTAGGTAGATGGAAACTTGAAAAAGCCTGTCATATATATATATATATATATATATATATATATATATATATATATATATATATTTATTTATTTATATACACAAGTGTGTGTATGTGTATGTGTGTGTGTGTAATGTGAAGAAACAAATGACCTAGTATTTAAATCCACAAACATGACTGGCAATTCAATCCCAAACCTCTATATTGTGAGAGAACTTCTAATCAATCTTCTTTCTCAAAACAATTTTTATATAAATACACACACACACACATGTATGTATGTGTGTGTGTGTGTGCGTGCACGCACATGTCTTTGTGTTAGTGTCTGTCCCCTCACAACCACTTAATAACTGATGCTAGTGTCTTTACAGCCCTGTAACTGCACAACGACTGAACTAACCAAAGGATAAAAAATAAAAGATTTATGACAAAATAATAGTGCTAAGCTTTCCCCAATTTGAGAAGTGGTGAGCATCTATCTTTCATTTAGTTGTTTCAGTCATTAAACTGTGACCATGCTGGGGCACACTTTTTTTTAACTCTTCAGCAAGAGAGGAGGTCAGTGCCAATGATCCATTACGGGGTGTGTGAGATTAATGGAGGGAGAGAGAAAGAGAGAGAAAGTTCTGTTCAGACAGAAGACCTAACTAAAATAGCCGAATGCTTGTAACAGAATGGAAACCACTAAAGATACCCAAAGGACCAGATCATCACTAAGTTCTCTTAAGAACATTATAGTCACCCAGATTTTGGAAAACTAATGCAATGGGACCCCTATATATACAACAACAGTGTATGAAAATTAATGTTGGGCCCCTGGACCTGTGGAGCCTTTGGGAAACTGCTCAGTGTGTTCATTTATTAAGAAGACACTGGTTCATTCATTAAGAAGGCACATTCATTAAGCAGGTAACAGATTAAACCCCTCACCTAAGCAAACCACAGGAGGATTTGAACTCAGAACATAAAAAGCTGGAAATTATACTGTCAGTTGACTGTTCAAGACTTGTATTATATCAGCTCCAGAATGATGAAAGACAAAGTTGATTTTGGTGGAATTGGGACTCAGAATGCAAGGTACTCAGGTAAATATCAGAAAAGTGTTTTGTCTGATACCCTAATGACTCTGCCAAATAAAGAAGAAAAGTGGGGAATGGGGAACTTTTGAGACATAAGTGGGTACACAAATTAAAAGGCTGATACATAGATGTTCATTACTAAGCAATCCAGTAGTTCTCTCATTCATACATATTATACCAGTAAGCCCCACATTCTTTACTCATACAAGAGTTGGCATAAACACAAAGTTTGTGTAATGATAGGAGGATGTGAAGTGGAGAAGTTTAGCAACAAATTACTTAATATTTTACATTTGCAGGGCTGGGAAGAGGGCTAAGAAGACAGAATGCATGAATATGAATACATATATATATAAATAAAATGCATGAATATGAAAAAAAAGAAATATATATATATTAATAATAATAAAGGTGTTACGACGCAAAAACGTATAAATTCAAATGAACATATTTATCTTCTTCAATATATATATCAGTATAAAGAATTCATTAAGAGAGACTTAAATCAAAATTTCTTTACACATCATTCAGGAATAAATATAACATCAGAAAAAATACATTCCGTTTAAAAGAGTCTGCATACCTTCACTGTCGTTTTTTTCTGCTATTTTGGTGATGATTTTTTGAGTCGGCTTACCAATTATTTTTGTTGGTAGTTAATTTATAATATATATATTTATATATATATATGTATGTATGTATGTATGTATGTATGTATATACACATACATACATACGTACGTACACACACATTCTGGTAATGATAAAGGATCTCATGATAAAACATGAATGCTCTTCTCGTCTTCCTTCCACTGAGATTAAACAAAAACTTACCAACTTAAAAAAACTAGAGAAAAAAAAAGAATTCTCTCAACTGAAGAACATAAATTCTCCCTTCTTTTCTCTCTCACTGCCATAATAGCAAGTGCAGCAAGCAACAGATATAAGCATGTATGCACGTGTGTGTGTGTGTGTGTGTGTGTGTGTGTGTGTGTGTGTGTGTGTGTTTTTAAAAACCATGCCAAAACAGAGATAGAAGTCTGGTGCAGTCTTCTGTCTGGCCAGCTCCTGTCAAACTGTCCAACCCATGCCAGCATGGAAGGCAGACACTAAATGATGATGATGATATATATATATATATATATATATATATATATATATATATATATTCCTTTATTCTTTTACTTCTTTCAGTCATTTGGCTGTAGCCATGCAGGAGCACTGCCTTTAGTTGAACAATTTGACCCCCCAGACTTATTCTATTAGTCTCTTTTTGCCAAACTTCTAAGTGACAGACACATAAACACATCAATATCAGTTGTTATGCGATGATGGGGGCACACACACAGACACTCCTTTAACTTCTTATATGTGATATAATTCTTGGGAAAGAATACATCTGCGGCTGAAGATAGCTTTATATTATCAATTATATACCAATAATGATGCAAAAACTATAAAGCTTGAAACACGTGTACCGCAGAATCCTTTTTGTTTTGTTTTTATTTTTGCATTTCCAATTTATTACATATATATATATATATATATATATACGATGGGCTTCTTTCAGTTTCTATCTACCAAATCCACTAAGAAAGCTTTGGTTGGCCCAAGGCTATAGTAGAGGACACTTGATACTTGCCCAAGGTACCACGCAGTGGGACTGAACCTGGAACCATGTGGTTGGGAAGCAAGCTTCTTACCCCCCCCCCCATATACACACACGTGTGTATGTGTAACATTAAGTAATGGTACCCTTCTTCATCACAATTCACATGTTATGATTAACTCTTCGTTGCACCAGGGCTCAATGAATTGTAAGCAATTATAAATATATCTGTATTATATTGGCACCAATTCAAAACGACTAAGTCCCTCTATTAACAGAACTTAAAAATGACATAGATGAATGATAATGTATTGGACTTACTAGCTCTCAGCTCATGAATTTAAAATCCACAGAAAGGTGTTAGGTTGTACAATTGAACAAATACACTTGGTTCTAAATGCCTCCGAATTTAGTAAAAGCCTAAATGACCAAGTGGATAATATATTATGAACACCAGCACATGGATTATACAAGGGTTTAGGTTTTGGAATCTAAATACCTATTTTATAATTTTTGTTAATTTTAAAGATAAGAATTTTGTGAACAAAAGTATCATATGTTGCAAGGTTTGATGCACCATACACTGATTGGTTTATGGTATTTCTAAAACAGCAAGGTGACAAAGAAAGAGCTTCTATGCAACATGGGTGAAATACATAGTTTTCTTACTGAGATGAAAAAAATTCAACAACTTACATCAGTGAAAGATATACACATATATACATAAATATAGGTGATGGACTTCAGTAGTTTCAGTCTGGCAAATTTCAAACGTAAGAAATTCGTTAACCCAAAAATGATTGAAGACACTTGCTCAAAGACTTGCACAGTGAGATTGAACCTGGAATCATGCAACTGTGAAACAAACTTCTTAACCACACAGCCATAGCAGCAATTAATTTTACATTGACTCAGATAGCATTGCTATGAGTCACGCATAAGTAACAGGCTTCCTATCCAAGAGAAGATATAACTCTTATCCAATAGAAATCAGAGTTAAATAAGGCGGCGAGCTGGCAGAAACGTTAGCACGCCGGGCGAAATGCATAACGGCATTTTGTCTGCCGTTACGTTCCGAGTTCAAATTCCACCGAGGTCGACTTTGCCTTTCATCCTTTTGGGGTCGATAAATTAAGTACCAGTTACGCACTGGGGTCGATGTAATTGACTTAATCCCTTTGTCTGTCCTTGTTTGTCCCCTCTCTGTTTAGCCCCTTGTGGGCAATAAAGAAATAAGAAATCAGAGTTAAGTACCACCAATGTTATTTTAGAAAGTGTTGTTAACTTTTAACTTATTTATATTGATGGTATTTTATTTACATGCATGAAGGTATGAATGAATACCTAAGGCTAATAAAAGTAGATTGTGTTTTTTTTTTAAACTCAGACATAAAAGACAACAAACTAAATATAAAATATCTGAAATTTAGCCCTCTAACACCTGTGCTCTGTTCTCTAACCTTTGATATCTGAACCATGTAAACAAAACAGCAAAAAATAATTTACTAACTCTTTCAATACAAGTTAAGAATGAATTTTTGAAACAAAAACAAAACAAATAAATTTCAATATTTCATCCTGCTGGCAATGTCAAAAGAATATTTATATTAACACCATCAATTAATGAACTTCCTTTAACATAAATAGTAACTGCTCTAAACATACATGAGATTTCTTTTAACAAAATATTGACTCAGCTGAGCCACTGCTAAACTCTTCAGCTATTA
>NC_142933.1:79616137-79624986 GCF_046866305.1 Octopus bimaculoides
ATTTGTTTTTTGTTTTCGTTCCTTTGTGTGCATTTATGCACATGTGTGTTTGGATATGTGAATATGAATGTGTTTGAGTCTGTGTGTGTGGTATATGTGTGTGTGCATGCAAGATGTGTTATGTAATTACATCTTCACACCAACACTACTAACAAAGCACTCATGTACATACATAAACTAGAATGAAAGATAAATAAATAATATACACGCACACACATACACACACACCCTACCCATACCTTTTCACTCTTCAGCGCAGCTCTTAGAAGAAATAACATGAAAAATCAACAAACCTAACAATTTAAGCTGTCAAGAATTTGTCAGTTGCAACTACAATAACAATAACAACAACAACAACAGTAACAACTAATACTGAGGTGATGGTGGATGGAAGCTTTCTATAAAACAAGGATAAGTATAAAAACAATTTCAGCTTACAAGTGGCATTGGTTAGGCAGAGATTGGATAGAACATAAAAGAGACGTGAATATATATAGTCTATGGCATAAGAGTAATATGTTGTTTGTGCAGAAAACAATGACTGCAATACAAAACAAAAGAGACAACAAATACTTGGAAACAAAATACTCAAGTACTTTCATCTCTTCCGCCCTATATCTTCTTTCGTTTTATGTGTGTGAGTGTTTACTTGTGTTGTTTGTTTGTTGGGGGGGGGGGGGGGTCCTAAAGATTTAAGCAAAATAGGAAACATTAGAAATGCAATAATTTCTAGAGAAATATACATTCCTTTAAAACAAAACTATGAGCTCATGTGGTATTGATTGAATGAATGAGAAATTCTCCCACATATAATTCTTAGAGGAACCAGCAATGTACCAGTTTTCAGGGGCCTGTCTAGAATAATACTACTTATTATATCTATCTCTCTAGTAGCCTGATGGAGGACCTAAACTACAAGCTGACTATTCACTATACTTGCTATTTCATACTGTTCCTCTACTACTTCCAGTAAACCAGAACCTCTCTAGTAACTATCAACAGAGCCAATTTGATTTGATCCTTTAGCAATAAAATTACCGTCAACTGTAATGATTATTTATTCATATAATTTTGAATCAGTCGTGCATTATCCTGTAGCTTGAAGAGGTTAGATCTGACCAGTTTGAACACAAAACAGGTAGAATATTTGGGCCAGATTATGGCCAGTTTAAATGCTAAAGAGTTAAGTGTATCCATTATGGACAATGTAGTGCCAATATGAAATGCAAGATGATTAGCAAATGAAAATGTTTCCAAAGCTCAAGAAGTTTTTAAAACACGTCTTCAACTCCAGTAAGTCAGTGTTAAGCAGATAAAAAATAGACTTGTTTACTGAAATGGATACCAATCTATCTCAAGAACAATCCAAATTGATCTGATAGTAAACTGAGGTATTTAAAATTAAGCATACTGCTGTAAAAGTGAAATCATGTCTATATAGTTAAAATGTTTGTTTTATAAATATATGGTTTCAGATTAATTCCCACTGTATGCATCTTGGGCAAGAGTCTTCTGCGACAACTTTGGATCAAACAAGTGCTGTGAGTGAAATTTGGTAACAGAAAAGTGGAGGCCAGTCTATTAGGGCAATGACCCCGACCATCAGACCACAGACTAGCAAGGTAAAAGTAAAGCTACCGTCTAATGTCAAGTCAACTCACAAGGGCCAGTTTCCTGGTTTCATGGTGTATATATTCTGCACCAGGACAAGATGCTGGTCCATCGCAGGATTACTCATTTTTGCTAGCTGAGTGAACTGGAGCAACATGGAATGAAGTGTTTTGCTCAAGAATATTTATATACAATGCAAACACAAACAGTAGATTTAAACACCTGGTTCTTTAATACTGTGTCCATTGTGTCCATTCAACTATTGCTCAGTAAGACCCAACACTCCACTGAGTCACTAAACTACAATTCAGCTTACTTCAAAAACACACAGGCAATGTGGTTGAAGATATATTTGCTTCTCAAAACACCGTTGAAAAAGGATTCCAAAATGAATTTTGCAGTAACAATCTTTACACTTAGCATTTTTTAATATAATGTAAGAAAAAAAGTGTTCAAAAAATATTATTTTTGATAACTTTTTGCTTTTTTAAAATTAATTTTATTCTTTCCTTTCCCATCACCAGCAACAAATTAATACAATAAAAAAAATATAAAATAACAGGATATACTGGTTGATAACCCCTTGGCAATATCATGGTACATCATATGCCAAAATGAAGTTTTTTTCCAACCCCACATCATCAACTCATTAGGATGTTTATGCAACAACTTAAGCTTCATATGACATTTGAGGATTAACTTCTTTGCATTGAAGAAAGAAAAATATCTAAAAGATCAAATTGCTTTAAAATATCTTCGGTTTTATATTTAGCTATTATATTTAATGAGAATCAAAAGAAAACAAAGGGGAAAAAAAAATAAACAGTGTTTGTTTATGTATATGAGTATGTTTATATATATCTGAATGCTTACACACACACACACATACATACATACATACATACATACATACATATATATATATATATATATATATATATATATATAATACGTAATTCCCCACCAATGAAGTCAAAATGAATATAAAAATCGACAAGCAAATAAAAGTAAAATGTCATAAATTTCATCAAAAAATTTCTAAAGACATTCCGAATACATCAAACTGTTAAGGAGGGTGGATGAAAAAATAAAACTTATGAGAATTGTGGAAATTTAATGATTTCTGGTACACACACACACGCACTTCTGACTAAATAAAGTTTGGGTTCAAGGATGGCTGAGTGGTTATAAAGCTTGTTTTGTGATCATGCAGTTTCAGGTTTCATTTATGTAGCAATTTCTTCCAGAGTTTCAGGTTGATTACAAGTGTGCAGATGAAATTTTTAATGACCAAAACCAGTCTCACACACACATACTTGCACACAGACACACTCATACACATACATACATATCACATCACATCACAGGCAAGGCTGTATGGTTGAGATGTTTGCTTCCCAACCACGTGGTTTTAGGCTCAGTCCCACTGAGTGGCATCTTGGTCAAGTGTCTTTTGCTATATCCCCAAGCTAACCAAAGTCTTGTGAGTTGGTCTGGAAGAGGGCAACTGAAAAACGCCCATCGTGTGTTTGTATCTCTTTGTCTTGATACTGTTACAGCTGTAAATGAGTATTACTATCATAGAGGTGGTGTCATTCATTTCTAATATTTTGTGGAACTATGCCTGGCCATGGAGAAATATATTACATGCATATGTACACACACATGTATATATGCACATATCATCAGCATCATCTAATGTCCGTTTTCTATGCTGGCATGGGTTGGGCAGTTTGACAGGAGCTGGCCAGTCAGAGAGCAATCCATACACACACACACACACACAAACACAAGTAAATAAATAAATAGATATACATAAATAATTGCAGCGTGGAAGGTGTTTATAAGCCCTTTAAGAAACACACAAAAACCGTTAGATTCACTTCAACATTTAAATTTAATTTGCCAAAATATTTTCGTCGCTTTGAGACCGCGACAAAATCCTGTGCTGCATCTCTGTTGTAAATTAAATTAGCAAATTAAATTTGAATGTTGAAGTGAATCTAACAGTTTTTGTGTGTTTCTTAAATGGCTTATAAACACCTTCCATGCTGCAATTGTTTTCATTCCAGCACATGATCTCAGATCAGGTCGCTTGCTATGCAAGTACAATCTCCATAATTCCGAAAGATATCTATCTATCTATCTATCTATCTATCTATATATATATATATATGAAAAAAAGACAAAGTAGAAAATGCTAAAATACTTTTATAAAGAACATTACAGAACCAGTTTCGATCCTTGAGATGTTTTCAACAGTAAATATGAAATAATGGATTTTTGAAAAAATTATTGAAAAATTAATTTTTGGTAAATTTAAAAGAAAAGACTTTTTAAAGACATATTTGTATAGTATTCAAACAACAGCGGCATTTTTCTTGCTTCTGCCTGTCTCTGTCTCACTTGTTAACTCTAGTACTTATTCTATCAGTCTCTTTTACTAAACTGGTAAGTTACAGGGACGTAAACACACTAACATCGGTTGTCAAGTGATGGTGGTGAGGGACAAACACAGACACAAAGACACACACACACACACACACACAAATATATATATATATATATATATATATATATATATATATATATATATATATATATAAACAGGCTTCTTTCAGTTTCCATCTACCAAATCCACAATCCACTCACAAGGCTTTGGTTGGCCCAAGGCTATAGTAGAATAAACTTGCCCAAGGTGCCACACAAAGGGACTGAACCTGGAACCATGTGGTTGGGAAGCAAGCTTCTTACCACCCAGCCACGCCTAAGAAAGCATGTGCATTGTATAAGATATCCATTTGTATATATATATAAACACAAGGTGTGTGATGTATGTGTATGTATACACAGATACATAAACTAAAATATGGAAATAGATATATTATTACCAAACGTTATCAAATGTTCCTAAAGGGAAAGTAACTGAACAAGCTGCCTGCTTGCCATTTGTGCTTTCTAAGTGAGGAGAGCTACAAGAAAAGCACAGGAGTTACTATTCACACAAGCATTTCAAGTTAATGACAAGATCTCCCATGGGGGGAATGAAGCATTTCATAACTTTATTTTATTTCTTTTCCCAGGGGTTCATTCTTGTGTTTCTGAAACAGGATCACACTGCTTGTGAATATCTAATGAAGTATTCTACTCCTATTGGTGATGAAAACCCATCTCCAGTTAATAACAACAACATGGAGCACTGTAAGAACAGTGTTATCAGATAAATGTCCTTAATACCAGATACATCACAGCTAAGTAGATGACATAATAAATTGAAAAAAAAGAAAAAGAACTTCACTTGCTAAAAATAAAAAAAAAGTGGCAGAGTTTACGCTTAATATTTTCTAAAACATCAGAGAAAGTCCCAAATCCAAGAAAACTGGTGTGGGTTTGCATTGACAACACAAAATCAAAAGCAGAGTAAAGTAAACAACTTCTCTTCTGGAATCCCATAGTAAATGCTTTTCATAATGGAATTCTATAATCTATGCTTTACATAAAACATAAATTTCAGCAAAACATGCTGTTTGAAGGAAAGCTACTCAAACCGGCAAGATTTACAATAACCAAAGTTTGGATTCTCATTGGAAAAATTTCAAATAAGAACAGTGTTTACTTCGGTTTCCATCCTTCCAGATTCAAAAGCGCATGTTCCAACAAAGTGCTTGCTTAAAATCCATTCTAAGAATTATATCCCAATTTTCTTTCTTTATTATTATCATTATCATTATTATTATTATTACCATTATTATTATTCACTATGTTCTGAGTTCAAATTCCACTGAGGTTGACTTTACCTTTCATCTTTTGGAGTCGATAAAATAAGTACCAGTTGAACACTGGAGTCAATGCAATCAACTCATCCCCTCTCCCAAAACTGCTGCTTTTAAAGCAAAATTTAAAACCATTATTATTATTATTATTATTATTATTATTATTATTATTAAGGTGGTGAGGTGGCAGAATTGTTAGCATGCTGGGTAAAATGCTTAGCAGTATTTCGTCTGTCTTTACATTCTGAGTTCAAATTCCACTGAGGTTGACTTAGCCTTTCATCCTTTTGGGATTGATAAATAAAATATCAGTGAAACACTGGGGGTCAATGTAATTGACTAGTTCCTTCCACCAAAATTTCAGGCCTTGTGCCTACAGTAGAAAGGACTACCATTATTATTATTACGGCAACAAACTGGCAGAATTGTTAGCATGCAGGGCAAAATGCTTAGTGGTAATCCATCCTTATGTTCTGAGTTCAAATTCTGCCGTGGTCATATTTGCCTTTCATCCTTTTGGGGTCAATGAAATAAGTCCCAGTTGAGTACTGGGATCAATGTAATCAACTCGCCCAAATTTCAGGCCTTGTACCTATAGTAGAAAGGATTACTACTACTACTACTGTTCTTGGCACTCCGTCGCTTACAACATCGAGGGTTCCAGTTGATCCGATCAATGGAACAGCCTGCTCGTGAAATTAACGTGCAAGTGGCTGAGTACTCCACAGACACGTGTACCCTTAACGTAGTTCTCGGGGATATTCAGCGTGATACAGTGTGACACAGTGTGACAAGGCTGACCTTTTGAATTACAGGCACAACAGAAACAGGAAGTAAAAGTGAGAGAAAGTTGTGGTGAAAGAGTACAGCAGGGTTCGCCACCATCCCCTGCCGGAGCCTCGTGGAGCTTTAGGTGTTTTCGCTCAATAAACACTCACGACGCCCAGTCTGGGAATCGAAACCGCGATCCTATGACCGAGAGTCTGCTGCCCTAACCACTGGGCCATTGCGCCTCCTCCTCCTACTACTACTACATCTACTAGGGCAGCAAGCTGGCAGAATCATTAGCATGCTGGGCAAAATGCTCTGTGGCATTTTGTTCATCCTAACATTAAGTTCAAACACTGCCAAGGTTGACTTTACCTTTCATCCTTGATAGAATATGATAGAAAGTTGATTGCTAAATGAAATTTCATAGTTACATTAAACAAGTTAAAATTATTTGCACAGTAGCTCCTCTCACTAATTTTTTCTTTTTTCTTTCTTTAAAAAAAAAAAAAAAGACTATGAATTGAAGGAGATTCGGTTACTAACTCTAACAGGTCAAGTAACCATATATAGTTCACCTGATTGGCTGAGAGATTTAGTAGTTGAAATATGTGGTGTACTACTAAAATATGATAGGAAAGTTGATTGCTAAACGAGATTTCACTGCTACATTAAACAAGTTAAAATTATTTGCATAGAAGCTCCTTTTGCTATTTTGACATTTATGAGTTAAACTTTTATGGCAGCAAACTTTAAAACTGAATTTAATTACATATTCAGCTTTAAGCAAAACTTCCAACTGTTGATAAACACTAACGATTTTAAATTAGTTATAGCTTTCAACATAAAATAAAATTAGTTTGTTCAAAATCAATGATGTGATTGTTATTGTTATTATTATTGTTATTGTTTATTATCAGTGGGTTTATTTTTTTCTTTTGTATAATGATTAAGATTAATAAATGACTTTAAGAAGAAGCAGAAGTTAGTGCAAAGACTAAAACAAAAATAAATGAATGAATAAATACATAAATAAATAAATAAATAATTATGCAACAACTCAATAAGTCGTTCAACCATTAATGAATCTAATGAACATTTTCCACGGTCAACAAAACGTTTTGGTTTTAAACAAACAAATTTTTAATGTTTGCATCATTTAAGAAAATAAACAGTTCAGTGTTTAGTAAAATGTACTTCTCTTTATGCCCTAGCTATCAATACCAAAAAAAAAAAAAAGTGTAAAAAGAAATTGTAAAAAAAAAAAAAAAAACTCAGCCAATTTGCATATTATATGTAAATGAGGTATCATGAAACAAAAAATAAAAGAGGGGAGGGTGAGAGAGGTTAAGAGAATATATACATAGTTCACTTTAGGAAGATTAAATTCAACATACATACACATACTTAGGTGATGTTTTTTTTGTTTTGTTTTTTGGAAGAATTTTTAGGCTATATGCCAAATATAGAGATAGCACAAAACTAACAATTGCAGTATCATGATTTCAATCCTTTACTAGGGTCAATCATCAGAAGCAATGTAGTAGTTTGATGCTTTCTGTGTAAATGCATCATAGAATTCTTTGTAGAATGAGACAGCAATAGTGGTACTGGTCTTTACTAAAAGACAAACAAAAATTAGACAAAGTTCATCTCAAATTCTCTCTTATCTGTGAGCTTTTTAGCTAAAAACAAAATAAAAAGAGAAAAGCGGTATGATGATGGTGGGATGACGATGGTGGTGGCAGTGGTACAGTGATGATGGTGGTGAAATAGTGATGAAGGTGGTGGTGGCAGAGAAGCAATGATGTCAGTAAAATAGAGATGATGTTGATAGTGATGTTGATGGAGTCGTGGTGATGATGATGATGTTGATGGCAGTGGAGTGGTTGTGGTGGTGAAGCAATGATGTTGATAGAGTAGTGACGATGATGATGATGGAGGAGGAGTAGTAACAGTGGTAGTGGAATAGTGATGATGATAGTGGTGGTGGAGAAGCAATAGTGGCAATGAAGCTGAGATGATGATGATGGTGGTGGAGTAATGATAATGTTAACGAAGATGGTAATGGTGATGAATAATCTCTGATGAAGATACAGGTGAGAATTGTAATGACAATGATGGTGACAATGGTAGTGGGGGACAATGATGATGATGATGATGTTGATGAAGATGAAACTAATGATGATGTGAGAATGAGGATGGGGTGACAACAATAGTGGTGTTGATAGTAGTGATGACAACAGCGGCAATACTGATGATGATGATGATGATGATGGCAGTGATGATGAAGGTGGTGGTCACCATGGAAGTGAGCATGGCTGCAATAATTATGATGGCGACGACAACAGTGTTGGGGATGATGGTAACGAGGATGGTAATGAGAACAACAGTAATGACAACAAGGGTGATGATGATGATGACACTGACGAAGAAGGCGGTGACAATGATGAAGCAATGACAAGAATAAGGATGATGGTCATAGTGATGATGACAAGGATAATGATGAAGGTAAAGACAGAGGTCTCTGTTCTGAAGGTACCTTCTCTCAGGCCACCTGTTTCAAAGGTTTTATAAAAGATCAAGGGCACTGCCTTGCCCCCTAACACAGCGATAAAAACAAAGAAAAAAAAAAAACCCCTGGTTTTATTTTATATACTCTTTTACTTGTTTCAGTCATTTGACTGCGGCCATACT
>NC_142933.1:79630486-79647986 GCF_046866305.1 Octopus bimaculoides
TAAATTCCAGAAGTATTTTATATATGGATTTTTTGGAAATCATACCAGTTTGGTGCTTATTTTTTTATGCATATTTTACACTTTTTATGCATAGGTGTGACTGGTTCAGTAACAGCCCAGGTCACCATGTGTAAGTGATGTGCAGAGCTGAAAGCTGTACATCTTTGGTTGTAAGTGCCATGAAAGGCATCCATCTCATTCTGAAGTTCCAAATTTTTATAATGTGAGGAATTAGCAAAACCGTTGCTAGCATGGAGCAAAAAGCAAAGGTTGGTGTAGAGCAGGCATAGGCAACCTTTTACAAGAAGCAAGCCTCATGAGACATGGACTCATCATCAGGCAGGTTGCACTACTAAAACAATTGAAGGTAATTTTTCATTAGGCATTCCATTCAGAAAGTCTCACGAGCCACAATTTGCCCACAACTAGTGCAAGATTATAAAGATTCTGGAAAATAAATATAATCTCAGTTACCATCATCTTCATAACCATTTTGATGTTCACATTTCTATGTTTGCATGGATCAGATTAAAATCAGAGGCAGATTTCCTATGGCAGGATGCTCTTCCTGTCTCCAACCTCACCAATTTCCAAGCAAGGCAATATTTCCTCAAGTCCTTTGAACATGAATAGCACAATGGCTGGACATGTTTTCAAGGAAGATTACAAAGAAAGAACAGTGATTCTTATTTACAATTAGCACACAATGTCAAGACAAGGAAGCAGAAAAACACACACACACATACAGACACATTCATATATGCAAACACATACTCTCTCATGTATTTTCATTATATGCCAGGCTTCTTTCAGTTTCCCTCTACTAAATCCACTCACAAGGATTTTGTTGGCCAAGGCTATAGCAGAAAGTGCTACACAGTGAGACCGAACCCAAAACTATGTGGTTGCAAAGCAAACTTAACCACATAGCCATGCTAGCGCCTATATCTTCAAGCCAGTTAAAATTCCATTGACATCAAGAATGATATAGTAACATTTACATTGACACCAATATCTAACTGGTACTTAATTTCATTGATCCCAGTAGGATTTGAATTTGCAACATAAGGGTCCACAATACAATCAATTTTTTTTAAACACACACACACATATGCATGTGTGTATTAATGTATGTATGTATGCATGATTGTATGAATGTATATATGCTGTGTGTGTGTATGTATGTATGTATATATACTGTGTGTGTATATATATGTATACTGTGTATGGATGTATGTATGCTGTGTGTATATGTATGTATGTATGTATGTACATATATATGCTGTGTGTGTATATATGTAGGCTGTGTATGCATGTATGTATGCTGTGTATATATGTATGAGTGTATGTATGTATATATGCTGTGTGTATGTATATATACTGTGTATGTGTGTGTATGCTGTGTATATATTTATGTACGATTGTACGTGTATGTGTGTGTGTGTGTGTATGTGTGTGTATGTATGTATGTATGTATGTATGGCTTTGCTTATAGTCTATTGTTCTAATCCACAAGTGTTGCTGCTAGCTAACTAAACCTAAACAGCAGAACAACAACATCTATATATTTCTGACAATGCTAAACTGTTTACAGGATGCAGGCACATGCAGTTACAATTTAAGCATATGTTCATGTGATCACATCTGCATGAATGATGTGCGTTTGCATGTGTGAGTGTGTATACTAAAATAAATATACTTCAAGTTCACACGTGTGTGTCAGGGTGTGTACGTATGTGTATATATATATGTGTGTGTATACATGTGCGTATGTATGTATGTACAATTGTATATCAATTGCAACCAAAATGTTCTGTCTCTCAGCTGAAAGCTATGTCAATTTAACAGCTGTTCAAGAAAAGACCTTAAAGAACCAAATGCCAAGTACAGTTAAAAGAATATCAAAACATCATATTACACTCAGGCACCTCAATTCAACCCTATCCCTGGCACTGAAATGTTGAACACATTTTTCTCTTATCAAGATAACATAGAGACAGTGGTGGAGACAAAACTAATCAATGTAGCATTTCCTTCTTCAAAAAGTCAGTTCTTAAAATAAGACAGTCATTAAAACTTTTTAATTGATTTTTATTCAGTTTCTCTTAATTTTTTTTTTTTTTTTTCTCGTTTTGTTGACTGCATCGAGTTTATGGCTAGAGGTGGCAAACAACATCTGTGAAATCAAAGTTTAAAACTCCTGACTGTTCGGTTATAAGTTCAAGTCATATTGCTACCAATACAGCCATAGAATTGTGGATTGTGTCTCTAATAAACATAGCATAGCACAGGCATGGCTGTGAGGTTAAGAAGTTCACTTCTCAACAACATGGTTTCAGGTTCAGTCCTGCTGTGCAGCATCTTGAGTAAGTGTTTTTTGCTATAGATCCAGGCAAACCAAAGCTCTGTGAGTGGATTTCGTAGAGAGAAATACTGAAAGAAATTCAACATGCGTGTGTGTGAGCATGTGTGTGTGTGAGCGTGTGAGCGTGTGTATGTGTGAGTGAGTGTGTGTGTGTGAGTGAGTGTGTGTGAGCGTGTATGCATGTGCATGTGTGTGTGATCCTGTCTCCTTGTTCTGACAGCATGTGCTAACTGTAAACAAATGTCATTGTCATTCAACCGGTGTTGTTTGTTAGCAATCTACCACAAAAACATGTCCAATCATTGTGCTGTTCATGTTTGAAGAACTAAGGAAAATGTTACCATGCTTGGAAACAGGTGAGGGTTGGCAACAGGAAATGCCCCAGGCCACAGAATGTCTGCCTCAATGAACTTCATGTGAGCCATGCAAATATAGGAAAATGGATGTGGTAATAATGATATTTACAAATACACATAAGTTCCACTCCTACTTCACAGTGGAGTGGTTAGAAATGGGAAGGACATTCCATCTGTAAAAACAATTGCTCTGATAATGAGCCAAAGAGAGAGGGAGGGAGATTCCTTGAGATATGATCATCTGACTTGCTAGAAATAGCAGCCAAATCTCCCTAAAATTTCTTTCTTGTTATATTAAAGAAGATATATTGAATAATGAGGTCTTAGATGAAAATAAAAAAGTGAAGGAAAGAAATATAAAATAAGCACAGCTAAAATACCTTTTGTCATAGATTTTCTCAATGCCAAGACTGATAGGAGGCCATACATTAATGAGGAGGGAAGCCTCTATATGACATTGATACTCAACTTGCAAGAAACTATAGTCAAATTTGCCTCAATTGACTTCCTACAATCTTAAAAAAGAAGAAAAATATATATTAAATTATATACCCCTAGATACACTACACCTGAAAAAAAAAAATGATAGGATGGTACTGGTTTGGAATGCCTTTAATCATGTTTGCTCCATGTCAGGGCTGATGTTCAGCTACACAACATCAACAAAAAATACTATTCCAGCAAAACCTATCACACACATGTGCAAGCTTGCAGTGGTAAGTAGCTTGCTTACCAACCACATGGTCCCGGGTTCAGTCCCACTGCGTGGCACTTTGGGCAAGTGTCTTCTACTATAGCCTCGGGCCGACCAAAGCCTTGTGAGTGGATTTGGTAGACGGAAACTGAAAGAAGCCCGTCGTATATATGTATGTATATATATGTGTGTGTGTATTTGTGTGTCTGTGTTTGTCCCCCCTAGCATTGCTTGACAACCGATGCTGGTGTGTTTACGTCCCCGTAACTTAGCGGTTCGGCAAAAGACACCGATAGAATAAGTACTAGGCTTACAAAGAATAAGTCCTGGGGTCGATTTGCTCGACTAAAGGCGGTGCTCCAGCATGGCCGCAGTCAAATGACTGAAACAAGTAAAAGTGTAAAAGAGTAATAAAAAAAAAAAAATGAAAATCCACTGTTATTCCTGAAAGTAGGAAGAAAATTTATCTACGTCTCATTATTATTTGAGCTGGCAGAATCATTAGCATAAGGGACAAAATGCTAGGTAGTATTTTTTTTAGCATTCCTTTCCAGTTTCAAATGACCATTTCAGAGTCAATAATGTAAGCACCACTTCAGCACTGGGGTTGTAACAGCCCCCTCCCCAAAATATTTCATGCCTATCGTAGAAAGGATTATTATTATTATTACAATAATTACTCGCCATATTGTGGTTCACTAATCGCGCCCTCAGTACATTGTGGATTATTCTGGCTGATATATGTAAATCTATATCACGGACTCCTCAGTATATCGTGGTTTTCTGCGACTGATAGGCATTTATATTTTTTTAGATATTAATTATTTCTGTGGTAAAATAAGCATTTTCACACTTAAAAACTAATAAATAAAAGTACAGTACAGTCCTGCACTGTATAACATTAATTAAAATATATTAAAAGAAAATATGTAGTGTACTGCAGATGAGTAAACAAAGAATCGTACATACTGTATGGAAAACGAAACTTGGGAGGTGAGTGCGTGGTGCTGTTTTGCATTTCTAATAAAATAGATATATACAAATTATAAAAAAAATATACAGTACGGTACTGATTCTTCTTCATGGATTTTCACCTATCATGGGAGATTTTGGAATGTAACACAAGCAACAGTTGAGGGATTACTGTATTTGATAACTTTGCCTTTCATCTTTTCAGGGTCAATGAATTACGAGTCCCAGTGAAACACTGGGGTAGATATAATCGACTAGTCTCCTCCCCCCAAAATTTCAGGCCTTATGCCTATAGTAGAAAGGGTTATTACCTCCGCCTTAGTGAAGGCAGAGGTATTATTTTCAGTCATGTTTGTTTGTTTGTTTGTCCATGGACAAGATATCTCAAGAGCTGCTGGATGGATTCGGATGTAACTTTCAGGGATGTTTGGCCTCATGACTGCATGAACTGATTAGATTTTAGGATTGATCTGATACTGGACAAGTATTCTGAATTATTTTTCCAGTGTTTTTTACTGAAAAAAACGATCCAATTGGCAGGATCGTTAGCATGCTGGACAAAATGCTTAGCAGTATTTCTGTTGCTATTTCATTTGAGTTCAAATTCCGCTGAGGTCAACTTTGCTTTTCTTGCTTTCGGGGGTCAATAAATTGAATACTGGTGAAACGTTGGGGTTGATGTAATCAACTAGTTTCTTCCTCCAAAATTTCAGGCCTTGTGCCTTTAGTAGAAAGGATTATTATTATTATTATTATTATTATTATTATTAAGTTAGCAAACTGGCAGAATCTTTAGCATGCCAGACAAAATGCTAAGCAGCATTTCACTTGTCTTTATGTTCTGAGTTCAAATTCATCCAAGGTCAGTTTTGCCTTTCATCCTTTCAGGGTTAATAAAATAACTACCAGTCAAAAACTGCCAGTATCTTCTGCTATAAGCCTTGGGTTGACCAAAGCCTTGTGGATTTGGTAGACAGAAAGGGGCCATATACGTGTGTGTGTGTGTGTGTGTGTGTGTGTGTGTGTGTGTGTGTGTGTGTGTGTGTGTGTGTGTGTGTGTGTCCGTCCTCGTGTCTGTGTTTGTTCCCCACCACCATAAATTTACTAATGAGTGCAGGCATGGAGTGGTAAGAAGCTCACTTTCCAACCACATGATTCTGGGTTCAGTCCCATGGCGTGGCACCTTGGGCAGGTGTCTTCTACTAAGTCTCGGGCCAACCAAAGCCTTGTGAATGGGTTTGGCAGGCAGATAGAAGCCATATACGTGTGTGTGTGTGTCTTTATGTCTGTGTTTGTCCACCACCACCACTTGACAACCAGTGTTGGCGTGTTTACATGCCCATTGCTTAGTGGGTCAACAAGAAGAGAGCGATAAAATAAATACCAGGCTTAGAAAAATAAAAGTTCTAAGGTTAATTCATTTAATTAAAAATTCTTCAAAGCAGTGCCCCAGCATGGCCACAGTCTAATGACTGAAACAAGTATAAAAGGTAAGATAACATTTATTCCACTAACTTCCAAATTAAACGACAGAGGTAGTATAATGAGCCAAAATGCTAAAAATACCAGCCAAGTCCCCCTCAAGTTACACAATAGTTTTAAACAGGGGATGGGGACAGGCACACACATGATAATGTTAGTCCTAGGTTGAGAGATCTATTCAGTCAGGGCTAGCCTAGAGCTAAACAACAGCATAGACAAATTAGATATGCATCATGTTCAGCAACATTCATCTATTGGTACCAAGCTTTTATTTTTATGAGAAGACACTCCTAAGAAGGTAGAAAGAAAAGCAGCAATAAAACAGGCCTCGAGCATCCACTTAGTAGGTTGGGTGTTACAAAAGAAAAATTCTAATATCAGTGTGTGTGTGTTTGTATATGTGTAAGTAAGCATGCATGCTTGCGCATTCAGATGGCTTACTTGTGTACTAACTTCATTGATTTCTTTATATCCTTATTTATCATAATACTTATATCTATGATGTATCAATTGAATGCACTTTTATAATTTATCTGTGGAGTCCTCATATGGTTTTATAAAGTTCATCGTAATAAATGCTTCACCTACATTTCTGAAGACATTGTGAGTGGCTGTGTGTGCATGTAAATATGCAGTAGGTATGAGAATGAGAGAGAATGTGTGTGTGCATGTAGATATGAAGTATGTAAGAATGAGAGAGAGAGAGAGAGAGAGTGTGTGTGTGTGTGTGTGTACATGTAAATATGTAGAGTGTATGTGAGAATAAGAAAGAGAAAACAGAAATTACTTAAGAAAAGCTACCTAGTTGCATGAAACCTTTACTTTAATATAGCATCAAGTCAATAAAAAGGAGAAAAGCTGCTAGTATTACTAGATAAATACAGTTCGATGGCATTCAGCACACTTTGATGGAAGATAATTCAACAAGTAGCAGAAATGAAGTAGGTGAATGAAACAAAATGAAATCAAGGTTAAATTTGTTCCATTCAATATCCATGGTAAAGTGTCATTATTATATTGTGACTCTAGGCGGCAAGACATTTAACTACTTGGCAAATGCTTCACACCCAATCAAGGAAGTGGTACATTAAATTTCTGCTATACTGAAAGGCAATAATAGAACACCTCCTGTCAGTTTATACACTGTCTAAAGTTAAAAGATTAATCTTTTTCCAAGTGTCAACTGGTAAATTGCCAGCCATTGCAAGATTACTTTTTCAAAAATTCTAACCTATGAATTTGGTAGTAAGTTATTTTACTTATATAGATACATATTAAAGAGAGGTTAATACTATATAACAGCCAAATTGGCACCGAACCTTTTATTTTACAGGCTTAAAAGCATGCACACACACACACACACACACACACACACACACACACACACACACACACACGTACACAGAAATAATGGCTACTATGTGATTATGTTGGTTCTGTGTAATACTGTCAACATAATCAAGCGATGATTGGATCAGATCCACACTGTAAGTAGAGAATATTAAAACATTTCCTTCTGAAATTACATCGATTATAATTTCAAAAGAGAAAACTTCCACCCAACTGATTGGCATGAAATCACTCTCCAATACACTCCAGCCTCTGATCTTTAGATCTGCTGTTTCCTATCTCTCTGCTTTTCAATTTTTATCTCAGAAGAAGGGAGCTAGGTGTAAATGCCAAACTAGCTATCTTCAATTCAGTTTTCATGCCTACCTTTACCTATGGCTATGAATCTTGGGTAATGACCGAAAGAACATGATTACAAATATAAACAGCCAAAACGAGGTTCTTCTGAAGGGTCTTTGAAGTAATCTTATTCAATAGAATGCATAGCTCAAAGATTGGATAGAACAAGTACCAGATTCAGAAATAAGTACTGGGGTTGAATTGTTTGACTAACCCCTTCAAGGCAATGCTGCAGCATGGCTTCATTCCAGTGACTGAAACATGTAAACAATACAAAATTCTTGTGCTAAAAGCCAAAATAAGTCACTCGTGTTTTATTAAAAAGACTGGAGAGAATTTACTGAAAGACTGGGAAAATTCAGTAACCATTTATTACCAAGAATACAGTGGTTGACACTCTGTCGCTTACGACAACGAGGGTTCCAGTTGATCCGATCAACGAAACAGCCTGCTCGTGAAATTAACGTGCAAGTGGCTGAGCACTCCACAGACACGTATACCCTTAACGTAGTTCTCGGGGAGATTCAGCATGACATAGAGTGTGACAAGGCTGGCCCTTTGAAAATACAGGTACAACAGAAATAGGAAGAAAGAGTGAGAGAAAGAGTCCAGCAGGGTTCGCCACCATCCCCTGCCGGAGCCTCGTGGAATTTTAGGTGTTTTCGCTCAATAAACACTCATAATGCCTGGTCTGGGAATCGAAACCGCGATCCTATGACCACGAGTCCGCTGTCTAACCACTGGGCCATTGCGCCTCCACCAAGAATATAGTATAAGTACATCAAAAGAGACAGTCCTCTATCGTTTATGAAGTACTATGAATTGTGGCTTCTATGTGAGCAATGCTCTATATCACTACCAGCTGGTTCTTTGTATTTTTTAGTAGAGTTCATTTTGTGGCAAACATTCATACCAGGCACCCCATTTCTTTTAATACTGACCATTGAACACCAAGTATCAAACACTGAGCATCAAACATTGACCGTTGAACAGTGAGCATCAAACTAACCATCAAGCATTGACCTTTGTATGTCCAGTCTGAATACTGGCCTGCTGCAACCTCACAAGTCTGGGAAAACTTCTTGCAAAAGTTTTGGGGCACTAACCTGCCTCCTCTGAATTATTTAACAATATTTATTCTTTTGGAATCTTAGGGTTAGTAGCCCACACTCTTAACCATTACACTATATCTCCGTAGTTAAGAGTGTGGGCTACTAACCTAAAGATTCTGAGTTCAATTCCAAGCAGTGCCTTGAATAAATAATAATAATAATATATTTTTTTAATGATAATTTTTGCCCACCTCCCTCACTGCCAAAGACTTTAGCTTTGGATAAAAATTATGGGAATATGTGCAGGTATGACTGTATAGTAAGAAATTTGCTTCCCAGTCACATGGTTTGGGGTTCAGAACCACTGTGTGGAATCTTGCATAATTGTCTTCTACTATAGTCCCAGATCACCCAAAGCCTTGTGAGTAGATTTGGTGGATAGAAACTGAAAGAAGCCCATCTTATATATATGTCTATATATGTGTGTTTGTGTTTGTTTTTATGTTTGTCCCCTACCACCAGCGTTGGTTTGTTTACATCCTTGTAACCTAGCAGTTTGGCAAGAGAGAGACAAATAGAATAAGCACTGGACTTTAAAAAAAAAGTCCTGTTGCTGATTTGTTCAACTAAACCCATCAAGGTAGTACCCCAGCATGGCCACAGTCCAACGCGTGAAACAAGTAAAAGATAAAAAGACACTTTTACAGAATTATAAGTTTAGTTCACTATCTGAAACTAGAAGACAGCTAAGCAAAACAAAATCTCAGTTATCATCTAGTATTGAGGTTTCACAGCTTTTGTGTGCAAGGGTAATCAACCAGATAGTACCCACATAGTTGGTATGATGTCAATAAGGTCATCGTTGCTACATATCTGGCAGATAACACTTCTTCTCACAGTAGACCATTTTGTAGTAATGTTTTTGTTTACACAGATGTAAGAATAAGGTGCTTAAAACTCAACCTCCCTTTAAAGACATTTAAAACTCACCAAGAATGTAACATACACTCACAAAAAATGGCTAGGACTGCAGCCATGCTGGGGACACTGCTGTGAAGGGTTTTAGCAGCCTCACACCCACCTAATATTTGACACCAATACTTTTTTTTGTCTGGTTCTTATTCTATCAGTCTATTTTATCAAACCACTGTCATGGGGACATAAATAAACCAACAGTGGTTGCCAAATGGTGGTAGTGGGTGGGTAACAAACACAGGCACAAAGACCCAAAACACACACATCTATGTGACAGGCTTCCACAGTGTTTGTCTACCAGATTCATTCATAAGGCACAGACAGTTGCCCAAAGGGCCACAAAGTGGGACTGAACCCAAATCCATGTGGTTGC
This sequence comes from Octopus bimaculoides, assembly GCF_046866305.1. Classification (NCBI taxonomy): domain Eukaryota; kingdom Metazoa; phylum Mollusca; class Cephalopoda; order Octopoda; family Octopodidae; genus Octopus; species Octopus bimaculoides. Next base: position 79,640,445 of record NC_142933.1, read on the forward strand.
AAAGTCAGCCTCTTAACCATGTAGCCATACCTGCACCTATTAAAAACAGACGAAACAAAACAAAAACAACCCATAGGTGAAACGTAGTAAAGTTCAAAGAAACATTCATTAACCAAAAAAATTTCAGTATTAACAAAAACTAGACAATTTTTCTTTTTCTTTTCTTTTTCGTTATGGATATAAAATTACAATTATTAAAAGTAAAATAAGAAGGTAAAGCTTATTTATAAGTAATAAGAAATATTAACATTATTTACTCACTTTTTTTAATTACAGTTTATTAGAAAACATAATCAAAATAAATTCATAAGAATTCATTAGGTGAAGAGTCAACAAACAACAACAACATTAATAATAATAATAATAATAATAATAATAATAATAATAATAATAATAATAATAATAATAATGTAAGGGAAAAGAAGTGTGTTTGATAAATTTCCCAGTTTTATAATTATAAAGAAATTGATTTCATGCAAGTTTTCAATAACATTCTGTTAATATAGTATTTTAAATTTTAATAACCTACCCTAGATTGTAGAATATTATGAGAAAAGTTTCAAGATAAAATTTTAAATCAATTTATCCTTCAGAAAGATGTTTCCAACTAATTAATTACAGTTTCAGCTATTTTAATTAGAAATTTAATTATTGCCAAATTCTTAATTCAAAACAAGTACAAGATCTTCGAATGAGCTTTTTTTATTTTTTCTGTTAAGCAGACAAACTGTCAGAGAAAGTCAGAAATTATTACACTGATTACTCAATTCCAGAGATAGATATAAGGAAAAATATAACGATGCCAAGGAGTACCATTATAGTAGGGGTGCTGTTGTCGGGCAGGGGAGGGGGTATGACTTTAACCCTTTAACATATGGATTTCTCAGTCAAATGTAATGTCTATTTACATTATAGGCGCAGGAGTGGCTGTGTGGTAAGTAGCTTGCTTCCCAACCACATGGCTCCAGGTTCGGTCCCACTGTGTCCTTGGGCAAGTGTCTTCTACTATAGCTTCAGGCCAACCAAAGCCTTGTGAGTGGATTTGGTAGATGGAAACTAAAAGAAGCCTGTCGTATGTATGTATATATATGTGTGTGTGTGTGTGTGTTTGTGTATCTGTGTTTGTCCTTCCCAACATCGCTTGACAACTAATGCTGGTATGTTTACGTCCCCGTAACTTAACGGTTCGGCAAAAAAGAGACCGATAGAATAAGTACTAGGCTTACAAAGAACAAGTTCTGGGGTCGATTTGCTTGACTAAAGGCAGTGCTCCAGCATGGCCGCAATCAAATGACTGAAACACGTTAAAGAGTAAAGAGTATTATTTTTACTGTATCAAATGTAATATCAAGCAATGTTTATAAATTATATTATATACATCAGTTATGAAGACCACACCCCTAAATCATCAGACTCCAAACAGCCAAGATTTTAAAAATTAAAAGGAGTTGTTGGAGTAACTGTTATCACTAAAAACTCAACCATGCTAGCATGCTGAAATCTAACTGATTCTGTTGTAGAGCAATTGATAAAAACAAGCAATTTAAGATAATGATGAAGGAGGTGCACCTTAATATCATGTTGCAGATATGTGTTGGCATGCATTATGCAAAACTTATCATCATCCAACCAATAACACAGCTAGAACTGAAGTATTAGTGGTCCCAAATAATAATTATCAGTTCATTATTATCAATGGTGACACATTGTTTCACACTCTGTTTGGGACAAGTGTTTTCCGAGAAAGACTTTTAACGAATATTTTATAAAAGTTATCTATCCCGAAATCCAGCAGGATTTGAAAATGACAGTAAGTGTAGATACTGTCTGGAATAAGTATCACATGCTGACAGTCAAAGACGGCAGAAGAGAAAAGAAAATTATTACATGAAAACATGTCTGGTAGAACCAAGATCCCAGGAAATTGACTTAACTTTTTGGCAACTAAGTTGCTTTCATTTCTCTCAGTAAAACTTATGGAAATTCAGTTCCATGATAATAAATATGTCTATATAATTTTGGGTGATCAAATACTCTATACAGGAAATGGCACTCCAACCAAATAATGTAATCATGTTATTCAAGTCTTCTAATATTCATCTCTTGGTATGGTTCACATCAAAGACTCAGATGATGTAACATTTCTGAATGAATTACACCAGATTATCACTCAGAAAAAGAAATTTGGATTTCATCCAAAACTGGAAGAAACCAAAATGACCTTTCTTAATCATATTGTCACATATTTAAGACAACCTGTAAAGCAATGAATCTCTTTCATGCTTTCTCTGGATAACACAGCACATCAGCTTTCAAGTTTAAAGGTAAATGATACAATTTTAAGATGAAAGACACAAATATACATCTTATTAAAGAATTTGAAGAATCTGTAGCTACTACTGACACTCTGTATATATCACCACAACCAAAAACAGTTGTTATACAGTTTGTCTTTAGCCTATATACTAAGGAATTTTTGCACTGATCATGCCAATGTCAATCTTTAGAAGTTGAAGAAATGGAGAGAATACCCCTAACAAGCGATGCCTTGAACCAGCATCTCAAAAAAAGCATACGTTTGGAACACAGTTCTTGAGTCAATGACCCTGAGCAATATCCATGTATTCACAGATACACTGAGAAAGATATGAAACTCATCACAGTTTTGACTACACAATTTTTGCAAAGTAAGTTTTCAGTCTTCATGTAAGAAGGTTCCCATACAAAATTTTCCGTGCAAATGTAAAAGAGCAATTTGAGAGGTGTGTGTTTGAGCAACTGCAAATATGCTGAATAAATTAAATGTTTCCAAGTCACTGATTAATGTTTGTATTGCCATCATAAATTTTAGAATACTTTCTACAATTTATATAACTATTTAAGATATTTAAACTTTTGTCTTCTTTAAATTTTGGCAGTTTGGAGTCTGATGATTTAAGGCTATCATTTATATAATTTGTGTACATGATATTATATAAACTTTGATATTATTTATTACATTTGACCTTTATGTTTGTTCCAAGACATTTTTGAATTACATCTAAAAGAACTTGATCTTAAACAATTCATATTAATCTCATAAACACAGTAGCTTTATAAAACATAAAATAATGATAAACATTACAGATCTTCATTTGAAAGCAAATGACACAAAACATGATGAGATCAGATCAACTCAAAATGTTAGTACCATCTGAATAATGTTACTGCCTTGAAAACACGAGTTCATGTCCAACTAGATCTGATAGTTCCTTCTACTAGGCTGATTATTGTCCACTTGGGTTAGAATTGCAATTGAGACACTTATCATTAATAACAGACTAAAAGGTAAATTTCTGCATAGATCTAAAATGATTGGTTGTTGACGTACTCCACTATTATAAACCAATCATATAAACTAAGACTACAACCTCATTTATTATATAGACAGATGCTACAAGAGATAATGCAGATGGCTTTGAAAAACTTGAGAAACAAAAGAAAAAAGCAACAGGCAAGAAAAACAAACCCTTGGTTTCATAAATTTGCTGTTTATCTCTTTTTGTTATAAACTTATGGATATGTAATATCTTTTTTTTATTTTCATATTAAGTTATTAGACTGTGGCCATGATGGAGCAAACATTGAAAACCTTTTAGTCGAATGAATCAACCCAAGCATTTATTTTTTCAAGCCTGGTACTTATTTTATTGGTCTCTTTTGCCAAACCACTAGGTTACTGGGACGTAAACACACCAACACCAGTTGTCAAGTGGTAGTGGGGGACAAACAAACACTCATACACACACACACACACACATATATATATATATATATATATATATATATATATATATAACAGGTTTCTTGCAGTTTTTGTCTACCAATTCCATGGTCAACCCAAGACTATAGTAGAAGACACTTTGCTTAAGGTGCCATAGAGTGGGACTGAACCCAAAACCATGTGGTTGAGAAGCAAACCTCTTACCACATAGCCATGCTTGTTTTTATTTCTTCCAATTCATTTAAAACATGATGGAGAATTTAATAAAATAGCTTTCTCCTTGGTGTCCCAGCATGGCCACAGTTTTAAAGCTGAAACAGTTTAAAGAAAAATTAAACTGTTGTCAGAAACGTAAATTACCATGAAATTTTGCTGGAGGGTCACAATTTAGATCACTTTAAAATTAGAAGTATATATCATAGAGCCAGGGGTGGTGTCAGGTGGGGTGGCTTCAAAAAAGGTTAATAAAAAAAAACGCCAGCAATATAACAACTGTTGATGAAGCCTAATGTTTTTGGCACACCTCTGTATTAAGTCTTTCTTACTCAGAGGTCAAAAACTAGAAAAAGACAGGATCAAATCATAGCCTGCAGGTGTGTTCAACAAGTATGTTAAAAATCCAACTTGATTAGTAATGAAGCTGATAGGAGAAAAAAAAAAAAAACAAGAGAGAGAGAGAGAGAGACATTTTGTTTAATTTGGCAATCACATGTTCTACTGGTTTTCATTCTTTGCTTCAAAATTTGGCAACAAAAATCACCACACAAAAATGTATTTATTACTAGTTTAATGTTGAACTGAATGACATGCACACATCTGCATACATCAGGGGATAATAAATATAAAAGATAGAGAGCTCTCCCCCCCCTCTCTCACACACACACACATACACATGATGTATGTTAAGAATAAGAATAAAAGTATTAGATATAAACGAAGGTTGTACAATTATAATAAATTTTAGTCTAACATAGGCTCAAAAGTCTACAGATTTGTCTAGGTATGTGCAATTGTACTAAATAAGAATTTCACTATCTTGAGGTGGAACATACGCATATGAATGATTTAAATGTTGTCTTAACCCTTTAGCATTCAGATTATTCTGTCAAATATAATGCTTATTTATTCATTGTTTTCAATTAATCATGTATTATCTTGTAGCTTTGAAATTTCAATGATGTGATTGTATATTTTTAGAATGACATTGTAAGGTAGGTGTGAGGGGCTGAATCTGGAACAGGTTAAATATTTAGGCCAAATGGTTGAATGAAGATTTCAGAAGGCTAATGAGGATGGATACTAGATACAAGGAGTCTGGTTGGATAAATAGCTATAAACTGGAGTAAGTAATCTTCAAATTAATTGGCACTTTTATAGTTAAGTCTTAAATACTAAGTTAAGGAGAAAGCTTTTGATAATTGAACTATTAAAAATGGTTTGTTGTAGTAACAAATTAGAAATATAGATTGGATGACAGAAGAGAAATCAGATTTTAATAAGCAGAAGGTAAAGAAATATATTGATATATTAGAAGAAAAAACATTCAAGCAAGATCATTGCCAGTGCTGATGGACTGGCTCCTGTGCAGGTGGCACGTAAAATACACCATTTTGAGTGTGGCTGTCGCCAGTACCGCCTGACTGGCCCTTGTGCCAGTGGCACGTAAAAGCACCCACTACACTCTCGGAGTGGTTGGCGTTAGGAAGGGCATCCAGCTGTAGAAACTCTGCCAAATCAGATTGGAGCCTGGTGTCGCCTCCTGGTCCACCAGTCCTCAGTCAAATCATCCAACCCATGCTAACATGGAAAGCGGACGTTAAATGGCGATGATGATGATGATGATGATTAGAAGAAAAATATATTATAGTACCAGTAGATAAAGCAGCAGGAAATTTTGTGATTATATGTAAGAAATACTTTCTAATGATGCTAGAAGATGACACAGGGTTAGAGAGTGATTTTAACTTTAAAGCTAATAGTATTTGTATGATGGTCACTGAGAGTATAAATGGTTTAATAAGGAAATTAATATCTGAAGTGGAAAGGTTGAGTGGTTTCAGAGAAGAGGAAAAAGACAAAGTTATACTAAAACTACATATGGTCCCTATAAGTGTAAATTTATTGTAGGAACTAGAAAATGTACCAATAAACAGGTATCTTAGTTAATGATGCATCAAATGTTATTAGATTGGCCTTTATGAGATACTGCAAAGGATTTTTGCCTTTATTATTTGGATGTTAACTTATTCTGAAGTATTAGGTCCACTAAGGAGATTTTAGATAAGCTCCAAAAGGTTAATGCAGTTCAAACTATGCACATGAGTGAGTTCACGATACTGTATACAAATCAAGATTTGAAAATAGGATAAGAGAGTTTATTTACAATATTTGATATAGTGTTTGGTCAGGGTTATAAATATGTTTCCATTAAAAATGGTGGCTATTTTTTTATCCAAGAATAGGATTGATTAAAGGAGATGATTAATTTTATTATTAATGATGCCTATACTGTTAGGATATTTAGACAAATTTTAGTTTAGTTTTCTCAGTGATTTATACTAACAGAAAAAGGTTCTGCTAATCCAATGCCAAAGTGATTAAAAGACAAAGATGACCTCAGCTGAATTTGAACTCAAAACTCAGAGATCTGCAACAAATACCACAAGGTATCTTAACTGATGCTCTAATGATTCTCTCAATTCATCACCTTTAATCATTAGTCTGCTCAATCAGGGCCATTTTGGAGCTAAATACAAACTGAAATGATTGATTTCAAAAATAGTCTTCAACAGCTGAAAATGGTTAAAAATGTTTCTTTTTTTACACTTTGTTAAAGAGGAAATGCACCATAACAATGCCAGACTTGATGAAATAACGTCTTTATGTATTAGTTCTGTTTGTCTAATCACACGTTCCTTAATAGGAAATGTTTCATGTGTTGTTGAAGACAGCAAAAGGTAAATACAAAATGCAGGAAAAACTTCTCATATAGTTTCATTAACAAAAGTAAGGAAATGAATACAAACAAGTTTTTTTTTTTATCCTTTATTCTTTGGTAGGCTGGAGGTAGATTCTTTTGATTATATATATATATATATATATATATATATATATATATAAACATGCACACATATCTAAATGTATATACACATATATTTACACACACACATACATACATACATGTGCACACATATATACATATACACACATACATACACATGTATGCACACACATACACACACATGTGCACACATACATACATACAAATGTGCAAACATACATATGAAGGCACACACACATGCAAACACATTCTTCCTACAACCAGCATCAACTCAAAAGTGTTTGAATCAAATGTAGTTCTATAATGTTTCTTGATATCAAGGAAACTGTGATAATAAACAAGCAAACCAGTACCACTCACTACCTCTGCTAATCTCTTCTCTTTAGGCATGCAAAGAAAGAAAGAAAGAAAGAAAGAAAGAAAGAAAGAGAGAGAGAGAGAGAGAGAGAGAAAGAGAGAGAGAGAGAGAGAGAGAGAGAGAGAGAGAGAGAGAGAGAGAGAGAGTGGTGGAGGCCAATGTTTTTGTCACTCCTTAGAAAATACATCTCCGATAACAAAAAGGAACATGAGAAGGCATATGGAAGTCGATACAAAATATAATATTTCTAGTATTTCCTGACAAAAGTGATATCACTTAAAAGAGTAAGTTGTTCACTTTGACTAAGATCTCAGCGACTACAAAAAGATATATGAAAAAAAAAAAACATGAAATATAAAT
>NC_142933.1:79650486-79657986 GCF_046866305.1 Octopus bimaculoides
AAGCAAAAGCGGGCAGGGAGAAGGAATGTAATAAATCAATGTAATGGACTCCAATATATTACAGATACTTCAGTTATTCACTTCTGGACAGATCTAAAGCAACAGGTTGATTTCCAGATAGAATTTTAACACAGGCAGAAAAGTTCCAATGTGAACATAATAAACTATCTTACACTATAGATTTGAGGTTCTTAAATAGGAATGGTAAGCCCTCCCCCAACCAACTTCCATCCCTTAGGAGTATTGTGAGTTTAGTTTATACTGGACTGTGGCCATGCTAGAGCATGGTTTGGTCAAACAAATTGACACCAGTACTTGAATTTTTCTTTTTTAAATCTGGTACTTATTCTTTCACTCTCTTTTGCCAAATTGCTAAGTTAAAATGTAAACAAACCAACACAAGTTATCAAGCAAGCATTGACAGTGGTGGACAACACAAAGACACACATGTGGTGGGCTTACACAGTTTCTCTCAACCAAATTCGCTTGGTTGTAGTGTGTGACGACAGAGTAAGATTTGAAGGAGGGGGGGGATTTAGTTGCTATTTCTAACAGGTCAAGAGACAATATACAGGCTTCCACTCACTTTGCTTGCCTGTTATGTTACCAATCAGAGTTGAGTGAAATGATAAAGTTAGTCCTGGACAGGATTTGAATTCAGAATATGGAGATATGAAATTAAATACTGATAGGCATACACTTTGTCAGACTCATTTACAACTAAAACAGTAAACCAAAGAAAAGAACCAGAAGACAATAAAGCACTTTTCTTTTCATATAATGTATCATTCACTTGCCACATCACTTCCTTTCATTTTTCTTTCCAAGGCAAGGTAATGTAGTTATTTCCCTTTATTTCTCTCTTCAGTAATTGTAAGTAGTCTCAAGCCCTAGGACTGACTAGATTGGTTATCTGGTTTTAATGGCATATAAGTAACAGAGAACATAACGTTCCTTCCTGAATGGAAAGCCAATCCATAGCAGGGTTACTCATTTACAGCTAAATGGACTGAAGCAACAGAGAATATAGCATTTTGCTCAAGAACACAAAACAATCCATAGCAGGGTTACTCATTTACAGCTAAATGGACTGAAGCAACAGAAAATATAGCATTTTGCTCAAGAACACAACAAATCATTTGGTCTAAGAACTGAAACCACGATCTTGCAATCATGAGTGTAACACTCTAACCACTAAGCAACGGGTCTTCACTATCTTCAGAGATAGAAACAATTAAAGATAAAAGTAAAAAGCTTAATACATGAAAATTAAAACCCATTTAAAATTAAATATTCTGTATTATATGTTTGCAAAACGGATTCTTTTTTCATTCTTATTAAATACATTTTAATATATGTGTATTTTCATCAGCAAGCTTCGTGGATGATTATATCTATATAAACAGTGAATTTAAGTTAAAGCTAAGTTCTTCAAAGTTTACACCAAAGCTATAAAATAAAGCTATCCAGATTAAAATGAAATGAAACAGATAAGAGAATAGAGATGCTAACACTTTTCATTTGTTCTTTGCTTCTTTGACATCACCGACACTGTTGAAAAGAAATGTCACGAAAGGTAAGAAAGACAAAACATGACAGACACACACTATATCTTTTGGAATTTATTGTATTTCTCTTTTCAAGTTTTAACCTTAGAAATGATTTTTACTGTCTGATGAACAGATTTGAGCAAAATCAAAATGTCACGTCCAAGGGCAACATTTCAAAAGTATATCTATCTGTAGATGATTCCAGAATCAGATTGGATTTTTATTTTATAAACAGTATCTACTCCATTTTTGTGAAATGCAATTTCTGAAGAATTGATGTTGAGGTTATTTAAATCAAAAGAGCAAACGTGTTTAAGTTACCACAGTGACAAAGTGTGAACCAGAGGTCTAGGAAGATTGGTAAGATCTTTTTTTTTAGATCTTTGTCAAAGAATTAAATTATTTCTTATTTATATTTTACTCAGAGCAAAAACAAAAAAAAAAAAAAAGAATGCTTACATTTACTGGATAGCAAATTTCTACAACATATCAATTTTTTTTTTTTTCATAGTTTCTCGTCAAAAATAAACAGTTTTTTGTTTTTTTTTATCATATATGGAATCAAAGAGGTGAATCATCAGAAATGGTGGAATCCAGGTTAAATTCTTCTAAATACTTATCTTATTTACATTGTGTATAACGTTAGAAATATAATATCAAAACTATAAGAGTCAAAGTTGCAGAGCAACATTATATCGAGTTGTGAAAAACAATAAACACAACAAGCCTGTGAAACAAAGTTACCAAAAGTGATGATAGCCTGACATCTAACAATCTAACAATATATATATATATATATATATATATATATATATATATATGCTTCATTGTCTGCTACTATGAAACAGCATATGTGTAGTGAATACATCAAATGACAAGTGTGAATTCTGTTAGCATACTGGTGGTGTATGTTTATAACTGTTGTTTAAAAGTGATTGAGTTAATTTAAAAGATGACAGTTGAAAATATGAATGTTGCATTACTGATGTACACTAGTAGCAAAACAAAAAAAATATTATCTTCAAGATACACTGTTATGATAAAAGTATGGAAGTGAAAATGATATTATATTAGGTCCATCTTCAAAAAGCAAACGATGGTGGCTGTATTTGGAGGGATGTAGAGGATATGTGATCATGTGACCAATCAGGCTATCAGATGTTGTTACACATCACTGGTGACAATGTGCTTTAGCATTGTTTTAGCCTTCAAATGATGTCACCCCACTGGCTAGGCAAGCAGGCCAATATTACCCACTGATCGAAGGGAGACTGGAACAATGTGAAATGAAGTGCTTTGCTTGAGAACACAACATACCACCCAGTCAGGGAATCAAACCCATGATCTAGCAATCATGAGTGCAATAGCCTAACTATTAGGCCATGTGCTTTCACAAGATGCATTATATAAAAGGAAATATTCATTTCTTTTTTTTTTTTTTAACTAATGCATGACTTACATGATGTAAGGGCAAGGAGAAACAGAAAGGAAAAAATTAAGAAAAAAAAATTTCATTTACAATTATGGCAAAATGATGTTTCCATATTTAACAAAGACGCTGCTGATAAAAAACTTTTTTTTAATTATTAAAAAAAAACATATTTAGTATGGTATTATTATCCATATACACCATTAGTAAACTTTCTGCAGACATGAAGCCCAATACAAACACACACAATCATAGAAAGGAAAGAAAATGACAAACAAGTTAAGTTTAATGTGTTCAAGAATGGTAACATATAGTTCTACAGAAATACAGTTGTTACACCCAAGAACAGAGAACTGAAGATATGATGACATTTAATCTCAGCTATATATTGCCTAAGCAATTATGTGTGTGTGTATGTGTGTGTGTTTGTGAGTCTTTTACTTAAGCCTGCTTATGTAAAAGAAGTTCACAGGATATGCGAATCTGTATGCGATGCGTGTTCATGTTTATATACATGTATGAATTATGAATATAAATATATTAACTTGTGTGTGTATGTATGTGAGTGTGCATGTGTATATGTGTGTGTGTGCATATATTTGTGTGAATGCAACATATGCAATTTATAGACCATAAGCAGTGTATATCACAGTTTCATCCATTAACACACACAGACACATACACATATACAGACACATACACACACAAATATACAGATATGCATATGAAAGTCTGTGTATTCTAACACAAATATATGTACACACACACACACACATAAAGACAATTTTGTTTTACCATTAAGATATTTGTAAAATCTAAATAAAGCTAAATTTTTTTACTTGCTTTTTTTTTGGCTTCGTTATTTTTTTTTCAAAGGGAATGGGGAAGATCTCATCACGTACACAAACATCGCGCCATAATATTAAAGTTATATAACACTCTATAAAGCATGTGAATTAATTCTCCATTAGAATGAATATATAATGGACCTTGCTCTAAAATAATTTGCGGGTTATAAAAACCCTTCAATATCAAACATATGCAACTGAGAATTGAAGGAATTATTTTTGCGTTGTAAATGGTTTTTATTCAACTACAGAACCATTAGAGCTTACGTACTCAAACCAAACCGCCACCAGCAACTATGATGAAGTGTCTCTTATCTTTTTATCTTTCACTTCTTTCAGTCATTGGACTATGACGACCATGCTGGGACACCACCTTGAAGGGGTTTTAGCCAATGAAATTGACCCAGCCATCCTCCACCAGCACCACCATCACCAGTGTTTATCGCTTTTCTTTTTCTAAGGCTGGTACTTGTTCTATCAGTCACTTTTTGTCAAACCACTAAGTTGCAGGGATGTAAACAAACTGGCACCAGCTGACAAACAATGAGGAAAGGGAAGGGTGGATCAAACACAAACCATACACACATAAACATTATGTGTGTGTGTGTGTGTGTGTGTGTGTGTGTGTGTGTGTGTGTGTGTGTGTGTGTGTATCCTTTTACTTGTTTTAGTCATCTGACTGTGGCCATGATGGAGCAATGCAAAATTTTCACTGTTACCCAGTTTCACACTCCCATTTGTCAGTTGTGATGAGAGAGAGAGAGAGAGAGAGAGAGAGAGAGAGAGAGAGAGAGAGAGAGAGAGAGAGATGGATGGATAGATGGATAGATACTGCCACGTGATACTAATGCAGAGACATAACGGGGAAACATACAAAAGGTTTTAAACTTAATCACGTGTTCATTCTCTACAAACACTTGACAGAAAACATTCAGAGCATTGATTATTTTGGTACTAACATTAGACTTGTTCAGTCAACTGTGCCAGCCTTAACTTACAACACTAAACATTGTAACTTGATACTAACACACAGACATAGCAGGGAACCTATAAAAATTTCTAAGACCAGTCATATGACTATCCTCTACCAATCAAACACTATTCAAAACATATACTAATTTGAGCCATGAACTCCCTATAAAGATAGGGCAAGCTTCAAACAGTCGTTGGAAGCAAAACAGCTGTGACATAAGCCATGTCTTTCTATTTCAAATTTCTGAAAATCAGTGTAAACTGTGAAACCAGTTAAATCTTTAAATATAATAATAAATATTTTAACTATTCTCAGTGCATTTTCAACTTCTATTTTACTTATATATACAGCATGGTCCAAAAGTAGGTTTACAGTTATTCAACTATCTCTTTCGCATGACAACACACACCTTCATTCACTCATTCACTCTCTCTCTCTCTCTCTCTCTCTCTCTCATGCACAGACACACACACACACATCCAGTTTATATATCACTCTCTTCTCTCTTTCACTTTCTGCTCTCACTTCAAAGCAAATGTTGCCTTTTCACTTTCTCCTCCCTTTCAATTTCTGCTCTCTTCAAAGCATAAAAAAATAAAAGAATTTTTGCACAAATTAACAAACAATCATATGGTCCCATACGATCAACCATTTGATCAAGTTGAGAACTTTGCTGCTTCAAACAAAAGAATGCCATAAGATAACTTCCTTTGGCACACACACACACTCTAGGTAAAACTTCTGTATGAATTGGGTTATTTCTTGCTGTATGCACGCACAAAATTACAGCTCAAATCCAATTGGAATGACCTTTTTCTATTCTGTAATTTGTGTTTGTGATGAGCATATTTAAAAACCTGATCTTCGATATAAATTTAAAAGGAAGTTTTCCCAGAAATCCTGTCCTTTTCCTGTTGTTTCTAGCATATCCAAGGTGACGTTTTTTCCTAAATTTCTTCTGATTTCTATGTTTTTGATCGATAAAAGAGATTAGGATTTTACCCCAAAAGCACATTCTCAATATTTTAATTTTTTTCCTTCCTACCCAATTCATTTTTTGACTATTTTCCAAATATTTTTCTTGGTAATCCCCAGAGAAAAAAAGAGAGAGTACAAATCTTAAAGAATTTTCTTCTTCCTTTTTTCTTTAAAGAGACACTAAAATTTCTTTCCCAAACATCCACCCATCACCTCACCACTTTCAAAAAGCTACAAATTCTCAATGATTCACTTTTAGCCTTTTGGAAAGTGGGAAAGTTTCTTCAGAAATAATGTCATTTACCTGTTGTTTCTAGCATGTCAGGTTTCCTGGTGGTGGTTTGGTATTTTTTATGTCCGCTATTTCAGTACAATTCTATACATGCATGAAATATCGGACGAAAAATAAAACATTGGGAGGTTTTAGCCTTTTGAAAGTGGGTAAGTGATGAGTGGGTGAAGAGGCATTGAGTGTTTCTTTAAGAAAAATTAAACTTTAAAAAAAATATATATTTCCCAGATTCATAATCTCTGCATTTTTCTACATGGATTTAAAAAAAAAATTTTTAAGTTGCAAATTAAGAAATTGTGGTGAGGATGGGGGAAATTATAATTTTAAAACATGATTTCTGGGCAAAATCATATTAACCCCCTTTTATATGATGAAATAATACATAGTTTTTGATCCTTCTTAAGAACTGAAAGCATTTTCATGCAAATCCATGCAAATTGTATCCTCCCCACCTTCACTTTTACACAAACAATAACTTCCTTTACACCAGTAATCCAGTTCACTATATATCAGCTGTGTAATTCTGCCCACAAGAAAAAAACAAATAATACAATGGGGCTGTAGGTCATAACACCCAGGCAACACCAGGGTGCATTGCTAGTATACAACAAGCTTTTTAATCCACTGACAAGACTTTGTTTGGCCTGGAACTATAATAGAAGACACTTGCCCAAATGTCATGCAGTGGACTGAACTTGGAACCATGTGTTTGGGAAACAAACTTCTTACCACCCACACACACACACCTATATATATATATATATATAAAGCCTTTTCTGTTTGTTTTCCTGTCTTGTTTTTTGTCCGCCACTACATTCCTCCATGGCAAGATTTAATTTGTGTATACAAATTTAATTTGCGGTCCATGGGAAGAGCCGTTTTAACGATGCGTCCTGCCCAGCTCTTCGAAACGCCGGTGTTAAAACGGAGGTAGCTGATGAAGTAGAATGTTCTCTATTTGACTTGTGTGTTTTCTCGTCTACGTTTTGTTTGCAATGTCCTGTACCCAGATATGCACCTATACATACAGGTGGATGTCGGTACGCACATACCTGTACGTATATATGCATATACTCATTCACTATTTGTTTTTATATATATATATATATATATATTCATTGAGTACTAAGTTAAATTAACCATGTAAGACCAAGCAGCACACACACACACACACACATTGAGAGAGAGAGAGAGAGAGAGAGAGTCTGATTTTACCAAAAGTGAATGAGATTCATCTTCTGATGTTCAACTCCCACCGTTCTTCAGCAACAGTTATAACCCCAGAATTTCTTTAGGGCTGGTGGCTCTCAACTGTTTGTAGATCAATGAAAGGTGTTTTACAAATACCTTCTCTAGATATTTTGCAAGACAAGATTAGCATGGCTGGAAGGTTTTTACTCAAAAGTCTGTTTAGTTTGGGATGAATTGAG
>NC_142933.1:79662986-79670486 GCF_046866305.1 Octopus bimaculoides
ACGAGTACTCAAATTGGTGTATGCATAGTCCTAGGGATATGCAAGATTAGTAAAAACATTGTAACTTTGAAGTAATGCACCCTTACATATAGTAACTAGTAAATTTGTTGTTCGGAAGTCTTGGCTTCCAAACAGTAAATTATAGATCTATTTTATGGTATCCATAAAATGGTATATCCACTGTTGACCGATAGAATTTTTGGAAGAAGATTTTCTACAGCCAAATGTCCTTTCTATCACCATCCCTTACCTGTTTCCAAACAAAGTAATACTTTCTCATGGCTAAGCATGTTTTACACTGAAGACTGGAACCGAACAATTCAGCTTGTATGGTGATAATGTTCACTTACAACTATCACTAGACAAAGACACGCACACACACACACACAAAAACACATATAAGACCACTGAGTATTTGTGACACCAGTGCCTGAATAGACACTGGTATTTTATATATATTGTTTATGGAAGATTTGGTTCTTATCTTGCTGCTGGACATCTGTTACTGACGAACCCATAGCAGGTTGAAATCACATGACCTGGTAGTTATGGTGGCTGTAGTAGATGATTCTCATCTGTCAGCAATATAATTACGATTGTTTTTATACATCATGGTTCCTTATGAGAGATCCCCCCCTCTAGCTAAAATAATGTAATATTCTGTGTCCTAACAACCTCCACATTAAGTTGGAAATCAAGATTACCTTTTAGTATTAATACTGCATCTATTACTATATATGTATGACAGGATTCTTTAAGCTTCAGTCTAACAAAAACACTCACAAGGCTTTGGTCAGCACAAGGCCAGTGTAGGGGACACTTCCCCAAGGTGCTGTAAATGGGTCCAAACCCAAAACATATGGTTGGGAAGCAAGTTTCTCAACCATACAGCCATGCCTATACATATATATGTTCACAACTTAGTACATTAAAATTTGTATTTTTATAGGCTAATACACACAAAAGCAACAACAAGCATAACATTAATGGGGGGAAAAAGACACACACACACAATTTTGAATACATTCAGTCACTAACAATAACTTTGAAACAAATCTAAGCAGAGAAAATATATTTATTTAGTCATTATTTTATCAATAAATATATTACTGTTTATTTTTAGCAAACAATACAACACTAAAAATAAGTCTTATGAGTGTGTGTAATAAGTACACACACACACACACACACACACACACACACACACACACATATACACACACATATATATGTATACAGAGAGAGAGAGAAAGAGAGGAGGAGAGAGAGACATATGTATCTTATGTACATAATCTACACTTCATATACATACAACAATAAAAAGATAATCAACCAAAAATAAGCAAATATTATATCAATTTTTCTTTGAAGCAGCCTCTTCCAGTGAACACTACAGTGCCCACACGTTTTTAGTGTCTTTGAAAATGTATTTTTGAAATAAAATCCCATAATAATTGCCTGGCTAATATTCTGTTTGTCTGTCTTTCTCAATCTATCGGTATATAATTTACTTATAGGTTTCTTTTGGTTGCGACTAACTGTATGTGTTGAAAGTGTGTTTATTTATTTGTATGTGCATGTATGGTAACCGAGATTACAAAGCCATACATACCTAAAGGCTTTGAACCGAGACAGCGAGATACACATACATATACTACTTGAAAGCTAGAAACACATATGAATGCACATGGATTATTTGTGTATGCCCCATGCATCCACACTTCCACATACAAGCTTATATATATGTACATAGGCATGTTTGCACATGTGTGTGTGTGTGTGTGTGTTTAGGCTTACATGTATATGAGTGTGTGTGTGCATTTATGGGGATATAATTATACACTAAAAGTGTACTAACAATTGTGTCAGTTTGTTTGTAATTATCAATGCATAAAAATAGAATAAAGATATAAGCACAGGTGTAGTTGTGTGGTAAGAAGTTTGCTTACTAACCACATGGTTCTGGGTTCAGTTCCACTGCATGGCACTTTCAGCGAGCATCTTCTACTGCAGCCTTGGGCCAACCAAAGCGTGGTGAGTGGATTTTGTGGATGAAAACTGAATGAAGCCCGTCATATGTGTATGTGTGTGTGTGTGTGTGTGTGTGTGTCTTTATATCTGTCTGTTTTCCAATAGTGCTTGACAACTGGTGGTGGTGGTGGTGTGTTTACATCCCTATAACTTAGTGGTTTGGTAAAAAGAGACTGATAGAATAAGTACCAGGCTTAAAAAATAGTAAGTTCTTCAAGGCAGTATCCCAATGTGGCTGCAGTCTAATGTCTGAAACAAGTAAAAGATAAAAGATATGAATCAGCCTTTTTTTTTTTTGAAATGATAAATAATAATGATTTAGACACAAACCCAGCAATTTTGGTGGGAGGAAAAGTAGTTGATGTCATTAACCTAAGTACTTGATTGGCATTTTATTTTATTGACTCCTGGAAGGATGACAGCTCGGTGCCTTTATAATTATAATTACTTTGACTCCTGTACTTTATTTTATCAACCACAAAATATGAGAGACAAAGATGACTTCAGGAGGACTTAAAGACAGGATGTAAAATTTGAAATTGCAAGAATTTGGAATATGAAAGCTGTAAGACAAATATTTGATGGAGATTAGAATAGAATGCCCTGTAGAGCTTCTACAGAAAGTTTGCCTCCTAGATGCAGGCAATATTATCAGAAAGGTTTTAAGCACTTGAAAGACTATTGAAAGCTTGTGAATACCCTAAGTTACAGATAGTAACCTGTAATTTTCACCCATGTAATTTTCACAAGAATAAGAATGAACCAAAGTCAAATCAATAATAATAATTAATAATAATTCAAATTTTAGCACAAGGCCAGCAGTTTTAAGGGAAAGTGGCTAGACAATTACATTGACCCTGGTGCTCAACCAGTACCTATTTTATCAAACTTTACATCCTTTTGATGAAAGGCAAAGCTAACATCAGCAACATTTGAACTGAAGCAATTTGTCCAGTGTGATAATAATAATAACCAGGCAGTGGTTCTCATGAAAGGCAAGTCAACCTTGGCAGTATTTGAACTAAGAATGTAAAGCACTTGGTCTGGCATGATAATAATTATTATAATTATTATAGGCGTAGGAGTGGCTGTGTGGTAAGTAGCTTGCTTACCAACCACATGGTTCCGGGTTCAGTCTCACTGCGTGGCACCTTGGGCAAGTGTCTTCTACTATAGCCTCAGGCCGACCAAAGCCTTGTGAGTGGATTTGGTAGGCGGAAACTGAAAGAAACCCGTCGTATATATGTATATATATATGCGTGTGTGTGTATATGTTTGTGTGTCTGTATTTGTCCCCCCAGCTTCACTTGACAACTGATGCTGGTGTGTTTACATCCCCGTAACTTAGCGGTTCGGCAAAAAAGACCGATAGAATAAGTACTAGGCTTCCAAAGAATAAGTCCTGAGGTCAATTTGCTCGACTAAAGGCGGTGCTCCAGCATGGCCACAGTCAAATGACTGAAACAAATAAAAGTGAGAGTAAAGAGTATAATAAAGTTTAAAAGTCTTTCCCTGCCCTTCTGACATTTCTTTTTTTTTTCTTTTTAACAATAAAATTCTGTTGATGGATAACTGAAATGTTAAACAAGACTTTTGAAAGATAATTTTAGAAATTACTTCTTTATTTATAAACCACTAGCCACTCAAAATATTGCATGTGCTGTGTCTTAATTCCCAACTAAATATCAGTGAACCCAGTAATGGGCCAAAAACTCAATGCCAAATTTTCATCTGGCACTGAATTTCTTCCATTATAAGACTACGTCTGTGTGAATGCATGTGCACGTGTGTGTGTGTGTGTGTGTGTGTGTGTGTTGCTCTCCTTCCCTTGTTTTATGTATGTCATGTCTACACAGATGTCTACATATTTGCTGTGATGTGCTATAAACACAAGCAATACTTATCAAGTTGCAGGAACTAGTGTATTATAGAATGATAGTTCCTTCATTTGAGAAGCACTATCTGTTGTTATTTTGAAAGTAGTGATGGGTGTGGTTACAAAAGGAATAAAAGGATTACCACTTGCCTCCAGGCACAGAACAATGCTAATAGCTAGGTTTGAAGCTGACTTTTGTTAGGGTTGGTGCTCAAACCTCTAAGGCCCCCAAATACAAATTAATATACCAGGCTTTCATTTTATTATTCTCCTCAATAGGTTGCTCCAAAGAAATAATTTATTCACAAACATTAACAGTACATCAACCAGTTACCATGCTTAATACAGATGAAAAAAAAAAATTAAACAAATAATACAAAACTTTAAAAAAAAAAAGAGATAAACTGTAAATTTCAAAAGGTGGGAAGGGGATAAAAAAACCCAAAATGTACTCCGGGAATGTCTGCCTTCACAACAAATGTCCTCCCCTAAGAAGCCCATTTACAAAAACCATTGCTCTAATGCTTTCATTCAACTACTACAGCACCTCGGTGTTGTTCAGGCAGACTTGGCCAAGACAGCTTCATAACAGAAATAACATTAAAAAAAATCTGTACTTTTACTTTTAGATATATCATATAATCTCCCAGAAAAGTGTTTACTTCACTTATCTTAAAAAACTCTTCATTCTCTAAGCTGATATTTCATATTCAACACACTGAAACTGACTTTAGCTGGATTTTTAGATAATAAGATGTTTATTTTCGTAAGTCAGATTACGTATGTACATTAGCCTAACATTATAAGCATTACCAACAGAAACATTGTTAATATCACTTTTGTATTTGGTTGGAAGGAGAGAGTGGCAGTAATTAGTTATACAGAGAACCATAGAATTTCAAATTGCTAACACACCTACATCTATAGAATAATCAGCTGAAAATATAATATAAAATAAAATCTTGAATTAAGACTATCAATCTCTAAACACACACACACAATCAACATTCAGCATCTACTTTTCCATGCTAGCAAGAGTTAGATGAAATTTTCTCAAAGAAGATTTTCTAGGGCCGGATGCTTTTCCTGTTGCCAACCTTCACCTGTTTCTAAGTAACGTAATATTTCTCACAGCCAGACATGTTCTTTTCTTTTTTTTTTTTTTTACAGAAGACTGTAAATAAATATCACTTATTTACAACCATCTTATAATATCCAGACAAGTCCTTTACACAAACACACACACACACACACACACATATATATATACATATATATAATATTAGGGATAAAAATCCAAGTTTACAGGTTCAATTCAATTCAATTCATTAAAAATTAAAATTAAATTAAGTTTCACAGTATAAAATATAAATATATAGTTTTAGAGAAAAGAACCAAGGTTCTTGAACTCATCGATGAAAATCCAGAGTCACATATAGAAAATTAAGCACAATAAATAAGTATAATATAATACAAAGTAAATATCATAAGGAGAGAGAGAGAGAGAGAGAGAGAGGCACAAGGCGAGCAATGTATGGTGTGTCACTAGATAGTAAAACAAACCACAAACCCTCAACATTCTATGTCTAACATGGTTGGCATTGGACAAGGAAGGATAGAAGACCAAAGAAAGTTATTTGTGAACTGGAGAAAGAAGTAGAAAATGCTTTGCTATAAATATGACATACACAGAAAAAAAATGAAAACTGAGAGTAAAAGCCAAATCCTATCTGTGTAGTAGTAAAAGATGATATTTGTAAAATGGTTTGAATGGGTACTGCTGCACCCAGTTTGATGTTGTGGCTGCATGGATGACAAATGGAAAGACTGTGCTAATGTAATGCCATTTAGTCCCAGATAGGAACAATGCTGCTCAGTACTGCTAGAGGAATTGCTAGGACTATCACAGCTAGGTGGTATTGTTAGAAGGTGCCAATATCATTGTGATGTCTAGTTGACAGCTAATGAAGAGAATGTCCCAAGCTATATGTGAAATAATATGTATCATGTATATGTTATTTTTTTAGGGAAGATTTGGTTGCTATTTCTAGCAGATTGAGTGACCATATAGTACCTCTGTGTCAGGGATGTGATATTTATAGCATTGAAGACCTGTATATCTGTCTCCATGATGTGATGTATGGTAGTGAAGATACTGAGAGGATAAACAGTATGGTGTCTTCCACTACAATACATTATTTAATTTGTGGAAGACACACATTAGCTATTTAAAAACACACAAACATTGCATACTTAAACATTTATTATTTGGAGACAAAATTTTTGTTGCACTAATTGCAACCAGATCACTAACACGGTCCAAAATGTGATATCTTTTCTAAACCTCCTTGATATTTTGATGGAACCTCTCATGCTCTTCACTGATATTTCAAGAGATTTTAAGGAAAATAAATCAAATGAAAAATGAAGAAAATATATTTTCAAATTCATATTGCATCCAAATTTATGACAGGTTTCCAAATACAATTGAACAATAGACAGAATCTTCATGATTTCCTGTGTGGTAAGTAGCTTGCTTACCAACCACATGGTCCGGGGTTCAGTCCCACTGCGTGGCATCTTGGGCAAGTGTCTTCTACTATAGCCTCGGGCCGACCAAAGCCTTGTGAGTGGATTTGGTAGACGGAAACTGAAAGAAGCCTGTCGTATATATGTATATATATATATATATATATATATATATATATATATATATATATATGTGTGTGTGTTTATATGTTTATATGTGTGTGTTTGTCCCTCCAACATCGCTTGACAACCAATGCTGGTATGTTTACGTCCCCGTCACTTAGCGGTTCGGCAAAAGAGACCGATAGAATAAGTACTAGGCTTCCAAAGAATAAGTCCTGGGGTCGATTTGCTCGACTAAAGGCGGTGCTCCAGCATGGCCACAGTCAAAAGACTGAAACAAGTAAAAGAGTAAAAGAGTATTAAATTTGCATGAAGTCAGATTTTTTAACATTCTTTATCATTTCTCAGCTTTCTTATTTGTGGCCATACTTAAACACCTCCTGTAATTATTTTCTTGGCTATGTGTTGGAAGCTTGTTGATACAATTGTAACTTTGATATTCAAAACTCCTGTTTGCACATATCATCATCATCACCATTTAGCATCCGCTTCCATGCTAGCATGGGTAAGACAGTTTGGTTGGGGCTGGTAAGCCAGAGAGCTGCACTGGGCTCCAGTCTGCTTTTGGTTTGATTTCTATGGCTGAATGCTCTTCCTAATGTCAACCACCCCACAGAGTATACTGGACACCTTTAACGTGTCAGCAGAACGGGTGCCATTTACGCATAAGTACCATTCACGTGTCGCCAGTATGGGAGCCTTTTATGTGTCATCAGCATTGGTGTTTTTTATGTGTCACTAGCATGGGTGCCTTTAGTGTGTCACCAACATGGAAGCCTTTTGTGTGTCACTGGCACTGATGCTTATTACGTGTCATATGTGTCACTGGCACCAGTGCATTTTTACATGTTGCCAGCACAGGTGCCTTTTGTGTGTCACTGGAACAAGTGCCTCTTACATGTTACCAGTAGAGGTGCCTCTTATGTGTCACCGTTATAGGT